>NW_027459480.1:0-170000 GCF_050624435.1 Tenrec ecaudatus
CTTTGGGAGCCCAGGCCTAGGGGCTCCCAAAGCCTAAGGGCTGGGGCACCCCAAACCTGGGACTCCCTAAGCCTAAGGGCTGGGGCGCCCCAGGCCTTGGGCTCCCAAAGCCTAAATGCTGGGGCGCCCCAGACCTGGGGCTCCCTAAGCCTAAGGGCTGGGGCGCCCCAGGCCTTGGGCTCCCAAAGCCTAAGGGCTGGGGTGGGGGGGACAAGCGTGGGGCTCCATAAGCCTAAGGCCTGGGAAGCCCCAGGCCTGGGGCTCCCAAAGCCTAAGTGCTGGGGTGCCCCAGGCCTGGGGTTCCTTAAGCCTAAGGGCTTGGGCGCCCTAGGCATGAGGCTCCCTAAGCCTAAGGGCTGGGGCGCCCTAGGCCTTGGGCTCCCTAACTCTAAGGGTTGGGGCGCCCATGGCCTGGGGCTCCCTAAGCCTAAGTGCTGGGGCGCCCCAGGTCTGGGGCTCCCTAATCCTAAGGGCTGGGGCATACCAGGCCGGGGCTCCCAAAGCCTAAGGGCTCGGGCGCCCCAGGCCTAGGGCTCCCTAAGCCTATGGGATGGGTCGCCCAGGCCTGGGGCTCCCTAAGCCTAAGTTCTGGGGGCGCCCCACGCCAGGTGCTCCCTAAGCCTAAGTTCTGGGGCGCCCCAGGCCAAGGGATCCCTAAGCATAAGGGCAGGGGCACCCCTGTCCTGGGGCACCCAAATCCTAATGGCTGGAGCGCCCAAGGCTGCGGCTCCCCAAGCCTAAAGGCTGGAGCGCCCCAGGCCTGGGGCTCCCAAAGCCTAAGGGCTGGGGCCCGCCAGGCTTGGGGCTCCCTAAGCCTAAGGGCTAGGGCTCCCATGGCCTGTGGCTACCTAAGACTAAGGGCAGGGGCACCCCAGGCCAGGGGGTCCCTAAACCTAAGTTCTGGGGCGCCCCAGGCCTGGGGCTCCCAATGCTTAAGGGCTGGGGCGCCCCAGGACTGGGGTCCCAAATCCTAAGGGCTGGGGCGCCCCAGACCTTGGGGTCCCTATGCCTAAGGGCTGGGGTGCCCCAGGCCGTGGGTTCCCAATGCCTAAGTGCTGGGGCGCCTCAGGCCTGGTGCTCCCTAAGCCTAAGGGCTGGGGCGCCCCAGGCCCTGGGCTCCCTTTTCCTAAGGACTGGGGCACCCCAGTCCTGGGGCTCCCACAGCCCAAGGGTTTGGGGCGCCGCAGGCCTGGGCCTCCCTAAGACTAAGGGCTGGGGCGCCCCAGGACTGTGGTCCCAAATACTAAAGTCTGGGGCGCCCCAGACCTGGGGCTACCTAAGCCTAAGGGCAGGGGCGCCCAAGGCCTGGGGGTCCCTAAGCCTAATGGCTGGGGCACCCCAGGCCTGGGGCTCCATAAGCCTAAGTGCTGGGGTGCCCCAGGCCTGTGGTTCCTTAAAACAAAGGCTGGGGCGCCCCAGGCATGAGGCTCCCTAAGCCTAAGTGCTGGGGTGCCCCAGGCCTGGGGCTCCCTAAGCCTACGGGCTGGCGCACCCCTGCCTGGGGTTCCCAAAGCCTAAGGGATTGGGCGCCACATGCCTGGGGCTCCCAAAGCCTAAAGGCTGGGGCATCCCAGGCCTGGGGCTCCCAAAGCCTAATGGCTGGGGAGCCACAGGCCTGGGGATCCCTAAGCCTAAGTTCTGGGGCGCCCCAGGCCAGGTGTTCCCTAAGCCTAAGGGCTGGGGCGCCCCAGGCCTGGGGCTCCCAAAGCCTAAGTGCTGGGGCGCCCCTTGCCAGATCTCCCTTAGCCTAAGGGCTGGGGAGCCCCAGGCCAGGGGTTCCTTAATCCTAAGGGCTGGGGAGCACCAGGCATGAGGCTCCCTAAGCGTAAGGGCTGGGGCGCCCTAGGCCTCGGCCACCCTAACTCTAAGGGCTGGGGCGCCCACTCCTGGGGCTCCCTAAGCCTAAGTGCTGGGGCGCCCAGAACTGGGGCACCCTAAGCCTAAGGGTTGGGGCGTCCCAGTCTGGGGTTCCCAAAGCCTATGGGATGGGTCGCCCCAGGCCTGGGGCTCCCTAAGCCTAAGTTCTGGGGCGCCCCAACCAGGTGTTCCTAAAGCCTAAAAGCTGGGGCGCCCCAGGCCTGGGGCTCCCTTTTCCTAAGGACTGGGGCACCCCACGCCTGGGTCTCCCAAAGCCTAAGGGTTTGTGGCGCCACCGGCCTGGACTCCCTAAGCCTAAGGGCTGGGGCGCCCCAGGACTGGGGTCCCAAATACTAAGGGCTGGGGTGCCCCAGGCGTGGGGCTCCCTAAGCCTAAGGGCTGGGAAGCCCCAGGCGTGGGGCTCCCAAAGCCTAAGTGCTGGGGCGCCCCTGGCCAGTTTCTCCCTAAGCCTAAGGGCTGGGGCGCCCCAGGCCTGGGGTTCCTTAAGCCTAAGGGCTGGGGCGTCCCAGGCCTGGGGTTCCTTAATCCTAAGGGCTGGGGAACCCCAGGCTTGAGGCTCCCTAAGCCTAAGGGCTGGGGCGCCCTAGACCTGGGCCTCCCTAACTCTAAGGGCTGGGGCGCCCAAGACCTGGGGCTCCCTAAGCCTAAGTGCTGGGGCACCCCAGGCCTGGGGCACCCTAAGCCTAAGGGTTGGTGCGTCCCAATCTGGGGTTCCCAAAGCCTAAGGGCAGGGGCGCCCCAAGCCTGGGGCTCCCTAAGCCTATGGGATGGGTCGCCCCAGGCCTGGGGCTCCCTAAGCCTAAGTGCTGGGGCGCCCCAGGCCTGGGGCTCCCTAAGCCTAAGTTCTTGGGCGCCCCAGGACAGGTGCTCCCTAAGCCTAAGGGCTGGGGTGCCCCAGGCCTAGGGATTCCTAAGCCTAAGGGCAGGGGCACCCCAGGCCATGGGCTCCCTAAGCCTAATGGCTGGGGCACCCCAGTCCTGGGGCACCCAAAGCCTAATGGCTAGAGAGCCCCAGGCCTGCGGCTCCCAAAGTCTAAAGGCTGGGGCGCCCAGGCCTGGGGCTCCCAAAGCCTAAGGATTGGGGCGCGCCAGGCTTGGGGCTCCCTAAGCCTAAGGGCTGGGGCGCCCCTGGCCTGGGGCTCCCTAAGCCTAAGGTCTGTGGCGCCCCAGGCCATGGCCTCCCAAAGCCTAAGGGTTGGGAGGGCCCCAGGTATGGGGCACCCTAAGCCTAAGGGCTGGGGCGCCCCAGGCCTGGGGCGTCCAAAGCCTAAGGGCTGGGGGGCCCCAAGCCTGGGACTCCCTAAGCCTAAGGGCTGGGGTGCCCCAGGCCTTGGGCTCCCAAAGCCTAAGTGCTGGGGCGCCTCAGGCGTGGTGCTCCCTAAGCCTAAAGGCTGGGGCGCCCCAGGCCTGGGGCTCCCTAAGCCTAAGGGCTGGGGCTCCCCAAACTGGGGCTTCATAAGCCGAAGGGCTGGGGCACCCCAAGCCTGGGGCTCTCTAATCCTAAGGGCTGGGGCTCCCCTAAACCTAAATGCTGGGGCGCCCCAGTCCTGGGGCTCCATAACCTAAAGGCTAGGGCGCCCCAGGCCTGGGGCACCCAAAGCCTAAGGGTTGGGGCGTCCCAGTCTGGGGTTCCCAAAACCTAAGGGCAGGGGTGCCCCAGGCCTGGGGCTCCCTAAGCCTAAGTGCTGGGGCGCCACAGGCCTGGGGCTCCCTAACCTAAGTTCTAGGGCGCCCCAGGCCAGGTGCTCCCTAAGCCTAAGGGCTGGGGCGCCCCAGACCTAGGGATCCCTAAGCCTAAGGGCAGGGGCACCCCAGGCCCGGGGCTCCCTAAGCCTAATGGCTGGGGCACACCAGTCCTGGGGCACCCTAAGCCTAAGGGCTGGCGCACCCCTGCCTGGGGTTCCCAAAGCCTAAGGGATGGGGCGCCACAGGCCTGGTGCTCCCAAAGCCTTAAAGCTGGGGCATCCCAGGCCTGGGGCTCCCAAAGCCTACCTGGTGCTCCCTAAGCCTAAGGGCTGGGTCGCCCCAGGCCTGGGCCTCCCAAAGCCTAAGGGTGGGGATCCCCGGGCCTGGGGCGTCCTATGCCTAAGGGCTGGTGCGCCCCAGGCGTGGGGCTCCCTAAACCTAAGGCCTAGGGCTCCCCAACCTGGGGTTTCCTAATTCTAAGGGCTGGGGCGCCCCAGGCCTGGGGCACCCTAAGCCTAAGGGTTGGTGCGTCCCAATCTGGGGTTCCCAAAGCCTAAGGGCAGGGGCGCTCCAAGCCTGGGGCTCCCTAAGCCTATGGGATGGGTTGCCCCAGGCCTGGGGCTCCTTAAGCCTAAGTGCTGGGGCGCCCCAGGCCTGGGGCTCCCTAAGCCTAAGTTCTTGGGCGCCCCAGGCCAGGTGCTCCCTAAGCCTAAGGGCTGGGGTGCCCCAGGCCTAGGGATCCCTAAGCCTAAGGGCAGGGGCACCCCAGGCCAGGGGCTCCCTAAGCCTAATGGCTGGGGAACCCCAGTCATGGGGCACCCAAGCCTAATGGCTAGAGAGCCCCAGGCCTGCGGCTCCCAAAGTCTAAAGGCTGGGGCGCCCAGGCCTGGGGCTCCCAAAGCCTAAGGATTGGGGCGCGCCAGGCTTGGGGCTCCCTAAGCCTAAGGGCTGGGCGCCCCTGGCCTGGGGCTCCCTAAGCCTAAGGTCTGTGGCGACCCAGGCCATGGCCTCTCAAAGCCTAAGGGTTGGGGGGCCCCAGGTATGGGGCACCCTAAGCCTAAGGGCTGGGGCGCCCCCCAGGCCTGGGCGTCCAAAGCCTAATGGCTGGGGGGCCCCAAGCCTGGGACTCCCTAAGCCTAAGGGCTGGGGCGCCCCAGGCCTTGGGCTCCCAAAGCCTAAGTGCTGGGGCGCCTCAGGCGTGGTGCTCCCTAAGCCTAAAGGCTGGGGCGCCCCAGGCCTGGGGCTCCCTAAGTCTAAGGGCTGGGGCTCCCCAAACTGGGGCTTCATAAGCCGAAGGGCTGGGGCACCCCAAGCCTGGGGCTCTCTAATCCTAAGGGCTGGGGCTCCCTAAACCTAAATGCTGGGGCGCCCCAGTCCTGGGGCTCCATAACCTAAAGGCTAGGGCGCCCCAGGCCTGGGGCACCCTAAGCCTAAGGGTTGGGGCGTCCCAGTCTGGGGTTCCCAAAGCCTAAGGCAGGGGTGCCCCAGGCCTGGGGCTCCCTAAGCCTAAGTGCTGGGGCGCCACAGGCCTGGGGCTCCCTAACCTAAGTTCTAGGGCGCCCCAGGCCAGGTGCTCCCTAAGCCTAAGGGCTGGGGCGCCCCAGACCTAGGGATCCCTAAGCCTAAGGGCAGGGGCACCCCAGGCCCGGGGCTCCCTAAGCCTAATGGCTGGGGCACACCAGTCCTGGGGCACCCTAAGCCTAAGGGCTGGCACACCCCTGCCTGGGGTTCCCAAAGCCTAAGGGATGGGGCGCCACAGGCCTGGGGCTCCCAAAGCCTAAAGGCTGGGGCATCCCAGGCCTGGGGCTCCCAAAGCCTACCTGGTGCTCCCTAAGACTAAGGGCTGGGTCGCCCCAGGCCTGGGCCTCCCAAAGCCTAAGGGTGGGGATCCCCGGGCCTGGGGCTCCCAATGCTTAAGGGCTGGGGCGCCCCAGGACCGGGGTCCCAAATCCTAAGGGCAGGGGCACCCCAGGCCTGGGGCTCCCTAAGCCTAAGGTCTGTGGCAACCCAGGCCTTGGGCTCCCAAAGCCTAAGGGTTGGGGGGCCCCAGGCGTGGGGCTCCCTAAGCCTAAGGGCTGGGGGGCCCCAAGCCTGGGACTCCCTAAGCCTAAGGGCTGGGGCGCCCCAGGCCTTGGGCTCCCAAAGCCTAAGTGCTGGGGCGCCTCAGGCCTGGTGCTCCCTAAGCCTAAGTTCTTGGGCGCCCCAGGCCACGTGGTCCCTAAGCCTAAGGGCTGGGAAGCCCCAGGCCTAGGGCTCCCTAAGCCTAAGAGCTGGGGCGCCCCAGGCCCGGGGCTCCCGAAGCCTAAGGCAGGGGCGCCCCAGGCCTGGGGGTCCCTAAGCCTAAATGCTGGGGCGCCCCTGGCCAGGTTCCATAACCCTAAGGGCTGGGGCGCCCCATGCATGGCGTTCCTTAAGCCTAAGGGTTGGGGCGCCCCAGGCATGAGGCTCCCTAAGCCTAAGGGTTGGGGCGTCCCAGGCCTGGGGTTCCTTAATACTAAGAGCTGTGGCGCCCCAGGCATGAGGCTCCCTAAGCCTAAGGGCTGGGGCGCCCTAGGCCTGGGGCTCCCTAACTCTAAGGGCTGGGGCGCCCCAGGCCTGGGGCTCCTTAAGCCTAAGGCTGGGACGCCCCAGGCCAGGTGCTACCTAAGCCTAAGGGCTGGGGCGCCCCCAGGCCTAGGACTCCCTAAGCCTAAGAGCTGGGGCACCCTAGGCCTGGGGCTCACTAAGCCTAATGGCTGGAGCGCCCCACGCCTGCGGCTCCCAGAGCCTAAAGGCTGGGGCGCCCCAGGCCTGGGGCTCCCTTTTCCTAAGGACTGGGGCACCCCAGGCCTGGGGCTCGAAAAGCCTAAAGGCTGCGGCGCCACAGGCCAGGAGCTCCCTAAGCCTAAGGGCTGGGGCGCCCCAGGACTGGGGTCCCAAATCCTAAGGGCTGGATCGCCCCAGGCCTTGGGCTCCCAAAGACTAAGGGCGGGGCGCCCAGGCCTAGGGCTCCCAAAGCCTAAGGGCTGGGGCACCCCAAACCTGGGACTCCCAAAGCCTAAGGGCTGGGGCGCCCCAGGCCTTGGGCTCCCAAAGCCTAAATGCTGGGGCGCCCCAGGCCTGGGGCTCCCTAAGCCTAAGGGCTGGGGCGCCCCAGGCCTTGGGCTCCCAAAGCCTAAGGGCTGGGGTGGGGGGGCAAGCGTGGGGCTCCATAAGCCTAAGGCCTGGGAAGCCCCAGACCTGGGGCTCCCAAAGCCTAAGTGCTGGGGCACCCCAGGCCTGGGGTTCCTTAACCCTAAGGGCTGGGGCGCCCTAGGCATGAGGCTCCCTAAGCCTAAGGGCTGGGGCGCCCTAGGCCTTGGGCTCCCTAACTCTAAGGGCTGGGGCGCCCATGGCCTGGGGCTCCCTAAGCCTAAGTGCTGGGGCGCCCCAGGCCTGGGGCTCCCTAATCCTAAGGGCTGGGGCATCCCAGGCCGGGGCTCCCAAAGCCTAAGGGTTCGGGCACCCCAGGCCTAGGGCTCCCAAAGCCTAAGGGCTTGGGCGCACCAGCACTGGGGTCCCAAATACTAAGGGCTGGGGCGCCCCAGGCCTGGGGCTCCCTAACTCTAAGGGCTGGGGCGCCCAAGGCCTGGGGCTCCCTAACTCTAAGGGCTGGGGCGCCCAAGGCCTGGGGCTCCCTAAGCCTAAGTGCTGTGGCGCACCAGGCCTGGGGCTCCCTAAGTCTAAATTATGGGGCGCCCCAGGCCAGGTGTTCCCTAAGCCTAAGGGCTGGAGCTCACCAGGCCTAGGGCTCCCTAAGCCTAATGGCTGGAGCGCCCCAGGCCTGCGGCTCCCAAAGCCTAAGGGCTGGGGCGCCCCAGGTCTGGGGCTCCCACAGCCTAAGGGCTGTGGCGCCCCAGGCCTGGGGCTCCCTAAACCTAAGGGCTGGGGCGTCACAGGCCTAGGGCTACCTAAGCCTAAACGCAGGGGCGCCCCAGGCCTGGGGGTCCCTAATCCTAATGGCTGGGGCACCCCAGGCCTGGGGTTCCCTAAGCCTAACGGCTGGGGCGCCCCAGGCATGAGGCTCCCTAAGCCTAAGGGCTTGGGCGCCCAAGGCCTGGGGCTCCCTAAGCCTAAGTTCTGGGGCGCCCCAGGCCAGGTGCTCCCTAAGCCTAAGGGCTCGGGCACCCCAGGCCTAGGGATCCCTAAGCCTAAGGGCAGGGGCACCCCAGGCCTGGGGCTCCCTAAGCCTAAGGTCTGTGGCAACCCAGGCCTTGGGCTCCCAAAGCCTAAGGGTTGGGGGGCCCCAGGCGTGGGGCTCCCTAAGCCTAAGGGCTGGGGGGCCCCAAGCCTGGGACTCCCTAAGCCTACGGGCTAGGGCGCCCCAGGCCTTGGGCTCCCAAAGCCTAAGTGCTGGGGCGCCTCAGGCCTGGTGCTCCCTAAGCCTAAGTTCTTGGGCGCCCCAGGCCACGTGGTCCCTAAGCCTAAGGGCTGGGAAGCCCCAGGCCTAGGGCTCCCTAAGCTTAAGAGCTGGGGCGCCCCAGGCCCGGGGCTCCCGAAGCCTAAGGCAGGGGCGCCCCAGGCCTGGGGGTCCCTAAGCCTAAATGCTGGGGCGCCCCTGGCCAGGTTCCATAAGCCTAAGGGCTGGGGCGCCCCATGCATGGCGTTCCTTAAGCCTAAGGGTTGGGGCGCCCCAGGCATGAGGCTCCCTAAGCCTAAGGGTTGGGGCGTCCCAGGCCTGGGGTTCCTTAATACTAAGAGCTGTGGCGCCCCAGGCATGAGGCTCCCTAAGCCTAAGGGCTGGGGCGCCCTAGGCCTGGGGCTCCCTAACTCTAAGGGCTGGGGCGCCCCAGGCCTGGGGCTCCCTAAGCCTAAGGCTGGGACGCCCCAGGCCAGGTGCTACCTAAGCCTAAGGGCTGGGGCGCCCCCAGGCCTAGGACTCCCTAAGCCTAAGAGCTGGGGCACCCTAGGCCCGGGGCTCACTAAGCCTAATGGCTGGAGCGCCCCAAGCCTGCGGCTGCCAGAGCCTAAAGGCTGGGGCGCCCCAGGCCTGGGGCTCCCCTTTTCCTAAGGACTGGGGCACCCCAGGCCTGGGGCTCGAAAAGCCTAAAGGCTGCGGCGCCACAGGCCAGGAGCTCCCTAAGCCTAAGGGCTGGGGCGCCCCAGGACTGGGGTCCCAAATCCTAAGGGCTGGATCGCCCCAGGCCTTGGGCTCCCAAAGACTAAGGGCGGGGCGCCCAGGCCTAGGGCTCCCAAAGCCTAAGGGCTGGGGCACCCCAAACCTGGGACTCCCTAAGCCTAAGGGCTGGGGCGCCCCAGGCCTTGGGCTCCCAAAGCCTAAGGGCTGGGGTGGGGGGGCCAAGCGTGGGGCTCCATAAGCCTAAGCCTTGGGAAGCCCCAGGCCTGGGGCTCCCAAAGCCTAAGTGCTGGGGTGCCCCAGGCCTGGGGTTCCTTAAGCCTAAGGGCTGGGGCGCCCTAGGCATGAGGCTCCCTAAGCCTAAGGGCTGGGTCGCCCTAGGCCTTGGGCTCCCTAACTCTAAGGGCTGGGGCCATGGCCTGGGGCTCCCTAAGCCTAAGTGCTGGGGCGCCCCAGGCCTGGGGATCCCTAATCCTAAGGGCTGGGGCATTCCAGGCCGGGGCTCCCAAAGCCTAAGGGCTCGGGCGCCCCAGGCCTAGGGCTCCCTAAGCCTATGGGATGGGTCGCCCCAGGCCTGGGGCTACCTAAGCCTAAGTTCTGGGGCGCCCCACGCCAGGTGCTCCCTAAGCCTAAGGTCTGGGGCGCCCCAGGCCAAGGGATCCCTAAGCATAAGGGCAGGGGCACCCCAGTCCTGGGGCACCCAAAGCCTAATGGCTGGAGCGCCCCAGGCTGCGGCTCCCGAAGCCTAAAGGCTGGGGCGCCCAAGGCCTGGGGCTCCCAAAGCCTAAGGGCTGGGGCGCGCCAGGCTTGGGGCTCCCTAAGCCTAAGGGCTAGGGCTCCCATGGCCTGGGGCTACCTAAGCCTAAGGGCAGGGGCACCCCAGGCCAGGGGGTCCCTAAGACTAAGTTCTGGGGCGCCCCAGGCCTGGGGCTCCCAATGCTTAAGGGCTGGGGCGCCCCAGGACTGGGGTCCCAAATCCTAAGGGCTGGGGCGCCCCAGACCTTGGGCTCCCTATGCCTAAGGGCTGGGGTGCCCCAGGCCTTGGGCTCCCAACGCCTAAGTGCTGGGGCGCCTCAGGCCTGGTGCTCCCTAAGCCTAAGGGCTGGGGCGCCCCAGGCCCTGGGCTCCCTTTTCCTAAGGACTGGGGCACCCCAGTCCTGGGGCTCCCACAGCCCAAGGGTTTGGGGCGCCGCAGGCCTGGGCCTCCCTAAGACTAAGGGCTGGGGCGCCCCAGGACTGTGGTCCCAAATACTAAAGTCTGGGGCGCCCCAGACCTGGGGCTACCTAAGCCTAAGGGCAGGGGCGCCCAAGGCCTGGGGGTCCCTAAGCCTAATGGCTGGGGCACCCCAGGCCTGGGGCTCCATAAGCCTAAGTGCTGGGGTGCCCCAGGCCTGTGGTTCCTTAAAACAAAGGTTGGGGCGCCCCAGGCATGAGGCTCCCTAAGCCGAAGTGCTGGGGTGCCCCAGGCCTGGGGCTCCCTAAGCCTACGGGCTGGCGCACCCCTGCCTGGGGTTCCCAAAGCCTAAGGGATGGGGCGCCACATGCCTGGGGCTCCCAAAGCCTAAAGGCTGGGGCATCCCAGGCCTGGGGCTCCCAAAGCCTAAGGGCTGGGGAGCCACAGGCCTGGGGATTCCTAAGCCTAAGTTCTGGGGCGCCCCAGGCCAGGTGTTCCCTAAGCCGAAGGGCTGGGGCACCCCAGGCCTGGGGCTCCCAAAGCCTAAGTGCTGGGGCGCCCCTGGCCAGGTTCTCCCTTAGCCTAAGGGCTGGGGAGCCCCAGGCCAGGGGTTCCTTAATCCTAAGGGCTGGGGAGCACCAGGCATGAGGCTCCCTAAGCGTAAGGGCTGGGGCGCCCTAGGCCTCGGCCACCCTAACTCTAAGGGCTGGGGCGCCCACTCCTGGGGCTCCCTAAGCCTAAGTGCTGGGGCGCCCCAGAACTGGGGCACCCTAAGCCTAAGGGTTGGGGCGTCCCAGTTTGGGGTTCCCAAAGCCTATGGGATGGGTCGCCCCAGGCCTGGGGCTCCCTAAGCCTAAGTGCTGGGGCGCCCCAGGCCTGGGGCTCCCTAAGCCTATGGAGTGGGTCGCCCCAGGCCCTGGGGCTCCCTAAGCCTAAGTTCTGGGGCGCCCCAACCAGGTGTTCCTAAAGCCTAAAAGCTGGGGCGCCCCAGGCCTGGGGCTCCCTTTTCCTAAGGACTGGGGCACCCCACGCCTGGGTCTCCCAAAGCCTAAGGGTTTGTGGCGCCACCGGCCTGGGCTCCCTAAGCCTAAGGGCTGGGGCGCCCCTGGACTGGGGTCCCAAATACTAAGGGCTGGGGTGCCCCAGGCGTGGGGCTCCCTAAGCCTAAGGGCTGGGAAGCCCCAGGCGTGGGGCTCCCAAAGCCTAAGTGCTGGGGCGCCCCTGGCCAGTTTCTCCCTAAGCCTAAGGGCTGGGGCGCCCCAGGCCTGGGGTTCCTTAAGCCTAAGGGCTGGGGCGTCCCAGGCCTGGGGTTCCTTAATCCTAAGGGCTGGGGAACCCAAGGCTTGAGGCTCCCTAAGCCTAAGGGCTGGGGCGCCCCAGACCTGGGCCTCCCTAACTCTAAGGGCTGGGGCGCCCAAGACCTGGGGCTCCCTAAGCCTAAGTGCTGGGGCACCCCAGGCCTGGGGCACCCTAAGCCTAAGGGTTGGTGCGTCCCAATCTGCGGTTCCCAAAGCCTAAGGGCAGGGGCGCCCCAAGCCTGGGGCTCCCTAAGCCTATGGGATGGGTCGCCCCAGGCCTGGGGCTCCCTAAGCCTAAGTGCTGGGGCGCCCCAGGCCTGGGGCTCCCTAAGCCTAAGTTCTTGGGCGCCCCAGGCCAGGTGCTCCCTAAGCCTAAGGGCTGGGGTGCCCCAGGCCTAGGGATCCCTAAGCCTAAGGGCAGGGGCACCCCAGGCCAGGGGCTCCCTAAGCCTAATGGCTGGGGCACCCCAGTCCTGGGGCACCCAAAGCCTAATGGCTAGAGAGCCCCAGGCCTGCGGCTCCCAAAGTCTAAAGGCTGGGGCGCCCAGGCCTGGGGCTCCCAAAGCCTAAGGATTGGGGCGCGCCAGGCTTGGGGCTCCCTAAGCCTAAGGGCTGGGGCGCCCCTGGCCTGGGGCTCCCTAAGCCTAAGGTCTGTGGCGCCCCAGGCCATGGCCTCCCAAAGCCTAAGGGTTGGGGGGCCCCAGGTATGGGGCACCCTAAGCCTAAGGGCTGGGGCGCCCCAGGCCTGGGGCGTCCAAAGCCTAAGGGCTGGGGGGCCCCAAGCCTGGGACTCCCTAAGCCTAAGGGCTGGGGCGCCCCAGGCCTTGGGCTCCCAAAGCCTAAGTGCTGGGGTGCCTCAGGCGTGGTGCTCCCTTAGCCTAAAGGTTGGGGCGCCCCAGGCCTGGGGCTCCCTAAGCCTAAGGGCTGGGGCTCCCCAAACTGGGGCTTCATAAGCCGAAGGGCTGGGGAACCCCAAGCCTGGGGCTCTCTAATCCTAAGGGCTGGGGCTCCCTAAACCTAAATGCTGGGGCGCCCCAGTCCTGGGGCTCCATAACCTAAAGGCTAGGGCGCCCCAGGCCTGGGGCACCCTAAGCCTAAGGGTTGGGGCGTCCCAGTCTGGGGTTCCCAAAGCCTAAGGGCAGGGGTGCCCCAGGCCTGGGGCTCCCTAAGCCTAAGTGCTGGGGCGCCACAGGCCTGGGGCTCCCTAACCTAAATTCTAGAGCGCCCCAGGCCAGGTGCTCCCTAAGCCTAAGGGCTGGGGCGTCCCAGACCTAGGGATCCCTAAGCCTAAGGGCAGGGGCACCCCAGGCCCGGGGCTCCCTAAGCCTAATGGCTGGGGCACACCAGTCCTGGGGCACCCTAAGCCTAAGGGCTGGCGCACCCCTGCCTGGGGTTCCCAAAGCCTAAGGGATGGGGCGCCACAGGCCTGGGTCTCCCAAAGCCTAAAGGCTGGGGCATCCCAGGCCTGGGGCTCCCAAAGCCTACCTGGTGCTCCCTAAGCCTAAAGGCTGGGTCGCCCCAGGCCTGGGCCTCCCAAAGCCTAAGGGTGGGGATCCCCGGTCCTGGGGCGTCCTATGCCTAAGGGCTGGTGCGCCCCAGGCGTGGGGCTCCCTAAGCCTAAGGCCTGGGGCTCCCCAACCTGGGGCTTCCTAATTCTAAGGGCTGGGGCGCCCCAGGCCTGGGGTGGGGCTCCCAAAGCCTAAGGGTTTGGGGCGCCACAGGCCTGGGGCTCCCTAAGCCTAAGGGCTGGGGCGCCCCAGGACTGGGGTCCCAAATACTAAGGGCTGGGGCGCCCCAGGCCTGGGGCTCCCTAACTCTAAGGGCTGGGGCGCCCAAGGCCTGGGGCTCCCTAAGCCTAAGTGTTGTGGCGCACCAGGCCTGGGGCTCCCTAAGTCTAAATTATGGGGCGCCCCAGGCCAGGTGTTCCCTAAGCCTAAGGGCTGGAGCTCCCCAGGCCTGCGGCTCCCAAAGCCTAAGGGCTGGGGCGCCCCAGGCCTGGTGCTCCCACAGCCTAAGGGCTGGGGCGCCCCAGGCCTGGTGCTCCCACAGCCTAAGGGCTGGGGCGCCCCAGGCCTGGTGCTCCCACAGCCTAAGGGCTGGGGCGCCCCAGGCCTGGGGCTCCCTAAACCTAAGGGCTGGGGCGTCACAGGCCTAGGGCTACCTAAGCCTAAACGCAGGGGCGCCCCAGGCCTGGGGGTCCCTAATCCTAATGGCTGGGGCACCGCAGGCCTGGGGTTCCCTAAGCCTAACGGCTGGGGCGCCCCAGGCATGAGGCTCCCTAAGCCTAAGGGCTGGGCGCCCTAGGTCTGGGGCTTCCTAACTCTAAGGGCTTGGGCGCCCAAGGCCTGGGGCTCCCTAAGCCTAAGTTCTGCGGCGCCCCAGGCCAGGTGCTCCCTAAGCCTAAGGGCTCGGGCACCCCAGGCCTAGGGATCCCTAAGCCTAAGGGCAGGGGCACCCCAGGCCTGGGGCTCCCTAAGCCTAAGATCTGTGGCAACCCAGGCCTTGGGCTCCCAAAGCCTAAGGGTTGGGGGGCCCCAGGCGTGGGGCTCCCTAAGCCTAAGGGCTGGGGGGCCCCAAGCCTGGGACTCCCTAAGCCTAAGGGCTGGGGCGCCCCAGGCCTTGGGCTCCCAAAGCCTAAGTGCTGGGGCGCCTCAGGCCTGGTGCTCCCTAAGCCTAAGTTCTTGGGCGCCCCAGGCCACGTGGTCCCTAAGCCTAAGGGCTGGGAAGCCCCAGGCCTAGGGCTCCCTAAGCCTAAGAGCTGGGGCGCCCCAGGCCCGGGGCTCCCGAAGCCTAAGGCAGGGGCGCCCCAGGCCTGGGGGTCCCTAAGCCTAAATGCTGGGGCGCCCCTGGCCAGGTTCCATAAGCCTAAGGGCTGGGGCGCCCCATGCATGGCGTTCCTTAAGCCTAAGGGTTGGGGCGCCCCAGGCATGAGGCTCCCTAAGCCTAAGGGTTGGGGCGTCCCAGGCCTGGGGTTCCTTAATACTAAGAGCTGTGGCGCCCCAGGCATGAGGCTCCCTAAGCCTAAGGGCTGGGGCGCCCTAGGCCTGGGGCTCCCTAACTCTAAGGGCTGGGGCGCCCCAGGCCTGGGGCTCCCTAAGCCTAAGGCTGGGACGCCCCAGGCCAGGTGCTACCTAAGCCTAAGGGCTGGGGCGCCCCCAGGCCTAGGACTCCCTAAGCCTAAGAGCTGGGGCACCCTAGGCCCGGGGCTCACTAAGCCTAATGGCTGGAGCGCCCCACGCCTGCGGCTCCCAGAGCCTAAAGGCTGGGGCGCCCCAGGCCTGGGGCTCCCTTTTCCTAAGGACTGGGGCACCCCAGGCCTGGGGCTCGAAAAGCCTAAAGGCTGCGGCGCCACAGGCCAGGAGCTCCCTAAGCCTAAGGGCTGGGGCGCCCCAGGACTGGGGTCCCAAATCCTAAGGGCTGGATCGCCCCAGGCCTTGGGCTCCCAAAGACTAAGGGCGGGGCGCCCAGGCCTAGGGCTCCCAAAGCCTAAGGGCTGGGGCACCCCAAACCTGGGACTCCCTAAGCCTAAGGGCTGGGGCGCCCCAGGCCTTGGGCTCCCAAAGCCTAAATGCTGGGGCGCCCCAGGCCTGGGGCTCCCTAAGCCTAAGGGCTGGGGCGCCCCAGGCCTTGGGCTCCCAAAGCCTAAGGGCCGGGGTGGGGGGGCCAAGCGTGGGGCTCCATAAGCCTAAGGCCTGGGAAGCCCCAGACCTGGGGCTCCCAAAGCCTAAGTGCTGGGGTGCCCCAGGCCTGGGGTTCCTTAAGCCTAAGGGCTGGGGCGCCCTAGGCATGAGGCTCCCTAAGCCTAAGGGCTGGGGCGCCCTAGGCCTTGGGCTCCCTAACTCTAAGGGTTGGGGCGCCCATGGCCTGGGGCTCCCTAAGCCTAAGTGCAGGGGCGCCCCAGGCCTTGGGCTCCCAAAGCCTAAGGGCTGGGGTGGGGGGGCCAAGCGTGGGGCTCCATAAGCCTAAGGCCTGGGAAGCCCCAGGCCTGGGGCTCCCAAAGCCTAAGTGCTGGGGTGCCCCAGGCCTGGGGTTCCTTAAGCCTAAGGGCTGGGGCGCCCTAGGCATGAGGCTCCCTAAGCCTAAGGGCTGGGGCGCCCTAGGCCTTGGGCTCCCTAACTCTAAGGGTTGGGGCGCCCATGGCCTGGGGCTCCCTAAGCCTAAGTGCTGGGGCGCCCCAGGCCTGGGGCTCCCTAATCCTAAGGGCTGGGGCATCCCAGGCCGGGGCTCCCAAAGCCTAAGGGCTCGGGCGCCCCAGGCCTAGGGCTCCCTAAGCCTATGGGATGGGTCGCCCCAGGCCTGGGGCTCCCTAAGCCTAAGTTCTGGGGCACCCCACGCCAGGTGCTCCCTAAGCCTAAGGTCTGGGGCGCCCCAGGCCAAGGGATCCCTAAGCATAAGGGCAGGGGCACCCCTGTCCTGGGGCACCCAAAGCCTAATGGCTGGAGCGCCCCAGGCTGCGGCTCCCGAAGCCTAAAGGCTGGGGCACCCCAGGCCTGGGGCTCCCAAAGCCTAAGGGCTGGGGCGCGCCAGGCTTGGGGCTCCCTAAGCCTAAGGGCTAGGGCTCCCATGGCCTGGGGCTTCCTAAGCCTAAGGGCAGGGGCACCCCAGGCCAGGGGGTCCCTAAGCCTAAGTTCTGGGGCGCCCCAGGCCTGGGGCTCCCAATGCTTAAGGGCTGGGGCGCCCCAGGACTGGGGTCCCAAATCCTAAGGGCAGGGGCACCCCAGGCCTGGGACTCCCTAAGCCTAAGGGCAGGGGCAACCCAGGCCTTGGGCTCCCAAAGCCTAAGGGTTGGGGGGCCCCAGGCGTGGGGCTCCCTAAGCCTAAGGGCTGGGGGGCCCCAAGCCTGGGACTCCCTAAGCCTAAGGGCTGGGGCGCCCCAGGCCTTGGGCTCCCAAAGCCTAAGTGCTGGGGCGCCTCAGGCCTGGTGCTCCCTAAGCCTAATTTCTTGGGCGCCCCAGGCCACGTGGTCCCTAAGCCTAAGGGCTGGGAAGCCCCAGGCCTAGGGCTCCCTAAGCCTAAGAGCTGGGGCGCCCTAGGCCCGTGGCTCCCGAAGCCTAAGGCAGGGGCGCCCCAAGCCTGGGGGTCCCTAAGCCTAAATGCTGGGGCGCCCCTGGCCAGGTTCCATAAGCCTAAGGGCTGCGGCGCCCCATGCTTGGCGTTCCTTAAGCCTAAGGTTTGGGGCGCCCCAAGCATGAGGCTCCCTAAGCCTAAGGGTTGGGGCGTCCCAGGCCTGGGGTTCCTTAATACTAAGAGCTGTGGCGCCCCAGGCATGAGGCTCCCTAAGCCTAAGGGCTGGGGCGCCCTAGGCCTGGGGCTCCCTAACTCTAAGGGCTGGGGCGTCCCAGGCCTGGGGCTCCCTAAGCCTAAGGCTGGGACGCCCCAGGCCAGGTGCTACCTAAGCCTAAGGGCTGGGGCGCCCCCAGGCCTAGGACTCCCTAAGCCTAAGAGCTGGGGCACCCTAGGCCTGGGGCTCACTAAGCCTAATGGCTGGAGCGCCCCACGCCTGCGGCTCCCAGAGCCTAAAGGCTGGGGCGCCCCAGGCCTGGGGCTCCCTTTTCCTAAGGACTGGGGCACCCAAGGCCTGGGGCTCAAAAAGCCTAAAGGCTGCGGCGCCACAGGCCAGGAGCTCCCTAAGCCTAAGGGCTGGGGCGCCCCAGGACTGGGGTCCCAAATCCTAAGGGCTGGATCGCCCCAGGCCTTGGGCTCCCAAAGACTAAGGGCGGGGCGCCCAGGCCTAGGGCTCCCAAAGCCTAAGGGCTGGGGCACCCCAAACCTGGGACTCCCTAAGCCTAAGGGCTGGGGCGCCCCAGGCCTTGGGCTCCCAAAGCCTAAATGCTGGGGCGCCCCAGGCCTGGGGCTCCCTAAGCCTAAGGGCTGGGGCGCCCCAGGCCTTGGGCTCCCAAAGCCTAAGGGCTGGGGTGGGGGGGACAAGCGTGGGGCTCCATAAGCCTAAGGCCTGGGAAGCCCCAGGCCTGGGGCTCCCAAAGCCTAAGTGCTGGAGTGCCCCAGGCCTGGGGTTCCTTAAGCCTAAGGGCTTGGGCGCCCTAGGCATGAGGCTCCCTAAGCCTAAGGGCTGGGGCGCCCTAGGCCTTGGGCTCCCTAACTCTAAGGGTTGGGGCGCCCATGGCCTGGGGCTCCCTAAGCCTAAGTGCTGGGGCGCCCCAGGTCTGGGGCTCCCTAATCCTAAGGGCTTGGGCATACCAGGCCGGGGCTCCCAAAGCCTAAGGGCTCGGGCGCCCCAGGCCTAGGGCTCCCTAAGCCTATGGGATGGGTCGCCCCAGGCCTGGGGCTCCCTAAGCCTAAGTTCTGGGGGCGCCCCACGCCAGGTGCTCCCTAAGCCTAAGTTCTGGGGCGCCCCAGGCCAAGGGATCCCTAAGCATAAGGGCAGGGGCACCCCTGTCCTGGGGCACCCAAAGCCTAATGGCTGGAGCGCCCAAGGCTGCGGCTCCCCAAGCCTAAAGGCTGGAGCGCCCCAGGCCTGGGGCTCCCAAAGCCTAAGGGCTGGGGCCCGCCAGGCTTGGGGCTCCCTAAGCCTAAGGGCTAGGGCTCCCATGGCCTGTGGCTACCTAAGACTAAGGGCAGGGGCACCCCAGGCCAGGGGGTCCCTAAACCTAAGTTCTGGGGCGCCCCAGGCCTGGGGCTCCCAATGCTTAAGGGCTGGGGCGCCCCAGGACTGGGGTCCCAAATCCTAAGGGCTGGGGCGCCCCAGACCTTGGGGTCCCTATGCCTAAGGGCTGGGGTGCCCCAGGCCGTGGGTTCCCAATGCCTAAGTGCTGGGGCGCCTCAGGCCTGGTGCTCCCTAAGCCTAAGGGCTGGGGCGCCCCAGGCCCTGGGCTCCCTTTTCCTAAGGACTGGGGCACCCCAGTCCTGGGGCTCCCACAGCCCAAGGGTTTGGGGCGCCGCAGGCCTGGGCCTCCCTAAGACTAAGGGCTGGGGCGCCCCAGGACTGTGGTCCCAAATACTAAAGTCTGGGGCGCCCCAGACCTGGGGCTACCTAAGCCTAAGGGCAGGGGCGCCCAAGGCCTGGGGGTCCCTAAGCCTAATGGCTGGGGCACCCCAGGCCTGGGGCTCCATAAGCCTAAGTGCTGGGGTGCCCCAGGCCTGTGGTTCCTTAAAACAAAGGCTGGGGCGCCCCAGGCATGAGGCTCCCTAAGCCTAAGTGCTGGGGTGCCCCAGGCCTGGGGCTCCCTAAGCCTACGGGCTGGCGCACCCCTGCCTGGGGTTCCCAAAGCCTAAGGGATTGGGCGCCACATGCCTGGGGCTCCCAAAGCCTAAAGGCTGGGGCATCCCAGGCCTGGGGCTCCCAAAGCCTAATGGCTGGGGAGCCACAGGCCTGGGGATCCCTAAGCCTAAGTTCTGGGGCGCCCCAGGCCAGGTGTTCCCTAAGCCTAAGGGCTGGGGCGCCCCAGGCCTGGGGCTCCCAAAGCCTAAGTGCTGGGGCGCCCCTTGCCAGATTCTCCCTTAGCCTAAGGGCTGGGGAGCCCCAGGCCAGGGGTTCCTTAATCCTAAGGGCTGGGGAGCACCAGGCATGAGGCTCCCTAAGCGTAAGGGCTGGGGCGCCCTAGGCCTCGGCCACCCTAACTCTAAGGGCTGGGGCGCCCACTCCTGGGGCTCCCTAAGCCTAAGTGCTGGGGCGCCCCAGAACTGGGGCACCCTAAGCCTAAGGGTTGGGGCGTCCCAGTCTGGGGTTCCCAAAGCCTATGGGATGGGTCGCCCCAGGCCTGGGGCTCCCTAAGCCTAAGTTCTGGGGCGCCCCAACCAGGTGTTCCTAAAGCCTAAAAGCTGGGGCGCCCCAGGCCTGGGGCTCCCTTTTCCTAAGGACTGGGGCACCCCACGCCTGGGTCTCCCAAAGCCTAAGGGTTTGTGGCGCCACCGGCCTGGACTCCCTAAGCCTAAGGGCTGGGGCGCCCCAGGACTGGGGTCCCAAATACTAAGGGCTGGGGTGCCCCAGGCGTGGGGCTCCCTAAGCCTAAGGGCTGGGAAGCCCCAGGCGTGGGGCTCCCAAAGCCTAAGTGCTGGGGCGCCCCTGGCCAGTTTCTCCCTAAGCCTAAGGGCTGGGGCGCCCCAGGCCTGGGGTTCCTTAAGCCTAAGGGCTGGGGCGTCCCAGGCCTGGGGTTCCTTAATCCTAAGGGCTGGGGAACCCCAGGCTTGAGGCTCCCTAAGCCTAAGGGCTGGGGCGCCCTAGACCTGGGCCTCCCTAACTCTAAGGGCTGGGGCGCCCAAGACCTGGGGCTCCCTAAGCCTAAGTGCTGGGGCACCCCAGGCCTGGGGCACCCTAAGCCTAAGGGTTGGTGCGTCCCAATCTGGGGTTCCCAAAGCCTAAGGGCAGGAGCGCCCCAAGCCTGGGGCTCCCTAAGCCTATGGGATGGGTCGCCCCAGGCCTGGGGCTCCCTAAGCCTAAGTGCTGGGGCGCCCCAGGCCTGGGGCTCCCTAAGCCTAAGTTCTTGGGCGCCCCAGGACAGGTGCTCCCTAAGCCTAAGGGCTGGGGTGCCCCAGGCCTAGGGATTCCTAAGCCTAAGGGCAGGGGCACCCCAGGCCATGGGCTCCCTAAGCCTAATGGCTGGGGCACCCCAGTCCTGGGGCACCCAAAGCCTAATGGCTAGAGAGCCCCAGGCCTGCGGCTCCCAAAGTCTAAAGGCTGGGGCGCCCAGGCCTGGGGCTCCCAAAGCCTAAGGATTGGGGCGCGCCAGGCTTGGGGCTCCCTAAGCCTAAGGGCTGGGGCGCCCCTGGCCTGGGGCTCCCTAAGCCTAAGGTCTGTGGCGCCCCAGGCCATGGCCTCCCAAAGCCTAAGGGTTGGGAGGCCCCAGGTATGGGGCACCCTAAGCCTAAGGGCTGGGGCGCCCCAGGCCTGGGGCGTCCAAAGCCTAAGGGCTGGGGGGCCCCAAGCCTGGGACTCCCTAAGCCTAAGGGCTGGGGTGCCCCAGGCCTTGGGCTCCCAAAGCCTAAGTGCTGGGGCGCCTCAGGCGTGGTGCTCCCTAAGCCTAAAGGCTGGGGCGCCCCAGGCCTGGGGCTCCCTAAGCCTAAGGGCTGGGGCTCCCCAAACTGGGGCTTCATAAGCCGAAGGGCTGGGGCACCCCAAGCCTGGGGCTCTCTAATCCTAAGGGCTGGGGCTCCCTAAACCTAAATGCTGGGGCGCCCCAGTCCTGGGGCTCCATAACCTAAAGGCTAGGGCGCCCCAGGCCTGGGGCACCCAAAGCCTAAGGGTTGGGGCGTCCCAGTCTGGGGTTCCCAAAACCTAAGGGCAGGGGTGCCCCAGGCCTGGGGCTCCCTAAGCCTAAGTGCTGGGGCGCCACAGGCCTGGGGCTCCCTAACCTAAGTTCTAGGGCGCCCCAGGCCAGGTGCTCCCTAAGCCTAAGGGCTGGGGCGCCCCAGACCTAGGGATCCCTAAGCCTAAGGGCAGGGGCACCCCAGGCCCGGGGCTCCCTAAGCCTAATGGCTGGGGCACACCAGTCCTGGGGCACCCTAAGCCTAAGGGCTGGCGCACCCCTGCCTGGGGTTCCCAAAGCCTAAGGGATGGGGCGCCACAGGCCTGGTGCTCCCAAAGCCTTAAAGCTGGGGCATCCCAGGCCTGGGGCTCCCAAAGCCTACCTGGTGCTCCCTAAGCCTAAGGGCTGGGTCGCCCCAGGCCTGGGCCTCCCAAAGCCTAAGGGTGGGGATCCCCGGGCCTGGGGCGTCCTATGCCTAAGGGCTGGTGCGCCCCAGGCGTGGGGCTCCCTAAACCTAAGGCCTAGGGCTCCCCAACCTGGGGTTTCCTAATTCTAAGGGCTGGGGCGCCCCAGGCCTGGGGCACCCTAAGCCTAAGGGTTGGTGCGTCCCAATCTGGGGTTCCCAAAGCCTAAGGGCAGGGGCGCCCCAAGCCTGGGGCTCCCTAAGCCTATGGGATGGGTTGCCCCAGGCCTGGGGCTCCTTAAGCCTAAGTGCTGGGGCGCCCCAGGCCTGGGGCTCCCTAAGCCTAAGTTCTTGGGCGCCCCAGGCCAGGTGCTCCCTAAGCCTAAGGGCTGGGGTGCCCCAGGCCTAGGGATCCCTAAGCCTAAGGGCAGGGGCACCCCAGGCCAGGGGCTCCCTAAGCCTAATGGCTGGGGAACCCCAGTCATGGGGCACCCAAAGCCTAATGGCTAGAGAGCCCCAGGCCTGCGGCTCCCAAAGTCTAAAGGCTGGGGCGCCCAGGCCTGGGGCTCCCAAAGCCTAAGGATTGGGGCGCGCCAGGCTTGGGGCTCCCTAAGCCTAAGGGCTGGGCGCCCCTGGCCTGGGGCTCCCTAAGCCTAAGGTCTGTGGCGCCCCAGGCCATGGCCTCCCAAAGCCTAAGGGTTGGGGGGCCCCAGGTATGGGGCACCCTAAGCCTAAGGGCTGGGGCGCCCCCAGGCCTGGGGCGTCCAAAGCCTAATGGCTGGGGGGCCCCAAGCCTGGGACTCCCTAAGCCTAAGGGCTGGGGCGCCCCAGGCCTTGGGCTCCCAAAGCCTAAGTGCTGGGGCGCCTCAGGCGTGGTGCTCCCTAAGCCTAAAGGCTGGGGCGCCCCAGGCCTGGGGCTCCCTAAGTCTAAGGGCTGGGGCTCCCCAAACTGGGGCTTCATAAGCCGAAGGGCTGGGGCACCCCAAGCCTGGGGCTCTCTAATCCTAAGGGCTGGGGCTCCCTAAACCTAAATGCTGGGGCGCCCCAGTCCTGGGGCTCCATAACCTAAAGGCTAGGGCGCCCCAGGCCTGGGGCACCCTAAGCCTAAGGGTTGGGGCGTCCCAGTCTGGGGTTCCCAAAGCCTAAGGCAGGGGTGCCCCAGGCCTGGGGCTCCCTAAGCCTAAGTGCTGGGGCGCCACAGGCCTGGGGCTCCCTAACCTAAGTTCTAGGGCGCCCCAGGCCAGGTGCTCCCTAAGCCTAAGGGCTGGGGCGCCCCAGACCTAGGGATCCCTAAGCCTAAGGGCAGGGGCACCCCAGGCCCGGGGCTCCCTAAGCCTAATGGCTGGGGCACACCAGTCCTGGGGCACCCTAAGCCTAAGGGCTGGCACACCCCTGCCTGGGGTTCCCAAAGCCTAAGGGATGGGGTGCCACAGGCCTGGGGCTCCCAAAGCCTAAAGGCTGGGGCATCCCAGGCCTGGGGCTCCCAAAGCCTACCTGGTGCTCCCTAAGCCTAAGGGCTGGGTCGCCCCAGGCCTGGGCCTCCCAAAGCCTAAGGGTGGGGATCCCCGGGCCTGGGGCTCCCAATGCTTAAGGGCTGGGGCGCCCCAGGACCGGGGTCCCAAATCCTAAGGGCAGGGGCACCCCAGGCCTGGGGCTCCCTAAGCCTAAGGTCTGTGGCAACCCAGGCCTTGGGCTCCCAAAGCCTAAGGGTTGGGGGGCCCCAGGCGTGGGGCTCCCTAAGCCTAAGGGCTGGGGGGCCCCAAGCCTGGGACTCCCTAAGCCTAAGGGCTGGGGCGCCCCAGGCCTTGGGCTCCCAAAGCCTAAGTGCTGGGGCGCCTCAGGCCTGGTGCTCCCTAAGCCTAAGTTCTTGGGCGCCCCAGGCCACGTGGTCCCTAAGCCTAAGGGCTGGGAAGCCCCAGGCCTAGGGCTCCCTAAGCCTAAGAGCTGGGGCGCCCCAGGCCCGGGGCTCCCGAAGCCTAAGGCAGGGGCGCCCCAGGCCTGGGGGTCCCTAAGCCTAAATGCTGGGGCGCCCCTGGCCAGGTTCCATAAGCCTAAGGGCTGGGGCGCCCCATGCATGGCGTTCCTTAAGCCTAAGGGTTGGGGCACCCCAGGCATGAGGCTCCCTAAGCCTAAGGGTTGGGGCGTCCCAGGCCTGGGGTTCCTTAATACTAAGAGCTGTGGCGCCCCAGGCATGAGGCTCCCTAAGCCTAAGGGCTGGGGCGCCCTAGGCCTGGGGCTCCCTAACTCTAAGGGCTGGGGCGCCCCAGGCCTGGGGCTCCTTAAGCCTAAGGCTGGGACGCCCCAGGCCAGGTGCTACCTAAGCCTAAGGGCTGGGGCGCCCCCAGGCCTAGGACTCCCTAAGCCTAAGAGCTGGGGCACCCTAGGCCCGGGGCTCACTAAGCCTAATGGCTGGAGCGCCCCACGCCTGCGGCTCCCAGAGCCTAAAGGCTGGGGCGCCCCAGGCCTGGGGCTCCCTTTTCCTAAGGACTGGGGCACCCCAGGCCTGGGGCTCGAAAAGCCTAAAGGCTGCGGCGCCACAGGCCAGGAGCTCCCTAAGCCTAAGGGCTGGGGCGCCCCAGGACTGGGGTCCCAAATCCTAAGGGCTGGATCGCCCCAGGCCTTGGGCTCCCAAAGACTAAGGGCGGGGCGCCCAGGCCTAGGGCTCCCAAAGCCTAAGGGCTGGGGCACCCCAAACCTGGGACTCCCAAAGCCTAAGGGCTGGGGCGCCCCAGGCCTTGGGCTCCCAAAGCCTAAATGCTGGGGCGCCCCAGGCCTGGGGCTCCCTAAGCCTAAGGGCTGGGGCGCCCCAGGCCTTGGGCTCCCAAAGCCTAAGGGCTGGGGTGGGGGGGGCAAGCGTGGGGCTCCATAAGCCTAAGGCCTGGGAAGCCCCAGACCTGGGGCTCCCAAAGCCTAAGTGCTGGGGCACCCCAGGCCTGGGGTTCCTTAACCCTAAGGGCTGGGGCGCCCTAGGCATGAGGCTCCCTAAGCCTAAGGGCTGGGGCGCCCTAGGCCTTGGGCTCCCTAACTCTAAGGGCTGGGGCGCCCATGGCCTGGGGCTCCCTAAGCCTAAGTGCTGGGGCGCCCCAGGCCTGGGGCTCCCTAATCCTAAGGGCTGGGGCATCCCAGGCCGGGGCTCCCAAAGCCTAAGGGTTCGGGCACCCCAGGCCTAGGGCTCCCTAAGCCTATGGGATGGGTCGCCCCAGGCCTGGGGCTCCCTAAGCCTAAGTTCTGGGGCGCCCCATGCCAGTTGCTCCCTAAGCCTAAGGGCTGGGGCGCCCCAGGCCAAGGGATCCCTAAGCATAAGGGCAGGGGCACCCCAGTCCTGGGGCACCCAAAGCCTAATGGCTGGAGCGCCCCAGGCTGCGGCTCCCGAAGCCTAAAGGCTGGAGCGCCCCAGGCCTGGGGCTCCCAAAGCCTAAGGGCTGGGGCGCGCCAGGCTTGGGGCTCCCTAAGCCTAAGGGCTAGGGCTCCCATGGCCTGGGGCTACCTAAGCCTAAGGGCAGGTGCACCCCAGGCCAGGGGGTCCCTAAGCCTAAGTTCTGGGGCGCCCCAGGCCTGGGGCTCCCTATGCTTAAGGGCTGGGGTGCCCCAGGACTGGGGTCCCAAATCCTAAGGGCTGGGGCGCCCCAGGCCTTGGGCTCCCTATGCCTAAGGGCTGGGGTGCCCCAGGCCTTGGGCTCCCAACACCTAAGTGCTGGGGCGCCTCAGGCCTGGTGCTCCCTAAGCCTAAGGGCTGGGGCGCCCCAGGCCCTGGGCTCCCTTTTCCTAAGGACTGGGGCACCCCACTCCTGGGGCTCCCACAGCCCAAGGGTTTGGGGCGCCGCAGGCCTGGGCCTCCCTAAGACTAAGGGCTGGGGCGCCCCAGGACTGTGGTCCCAAATACTAAAGTCTGGGGCGCCCCAGACCTGGGGCTACCTAAGACTAAGGGCAGGGGCGCCCAAGGCCTGGGGGTCCCTAAGCCTAATGGCTGGGGCACCCCAGGCCTGGGGCTCCATAAGCCTAAGTGCTGGGGTGCCCCAGGCCTGTGGTTCCTTAAAACAAAGGCTGGGGCGCCCCAGGCATGAGGCTCCCTAAGCCGAAGTGCTGGGGTGCCCCAGGCCTGGGGCTCCCTAAGCCTACGGGCTGGCGCACCCCTGCCTGGGGTTCCCAAAGCCTAAGGGATGGGGCGCCACATGCCTGGGGCTCCCAAAGCCTAAGGGCTGGGGCATCCCAGGCCTGGGGCTCCCAAAGCCTAAGGGCTGGGGAGCCACAGGCCTGGGGATCCCTAAGCCTAAGTTCTGGGGCGCCCCAGGCCAGGTGTTCCCTAAGCCTAAGGGCTGGGGCGCCCCAGGCCTGGGGCTCCCAAAGCCTAAGTGCTGGGGCGCCCCTGGCCAGGTTCTCCCTTAGCCTAAGGGCTGGGGAGCCCCAGGCCAGGGGTTCCTTAATCCTAAGGGCTGGGGAGCACCAGGCATGAGGCTCCCTAAGCGTAAGGGCTGGGGCGCCCTAGGCCTCGGCCACCCTAACTCTAAGGGCTGGGGCGCCCACACCTGGGGCTCCCTAAGCCTAAGTGCTGGGGCGCCCCAGAACTGGGGCACCCTAAGCCTAAGGGTTGGGGCGTCCCAGTCTGGGGCTCCCAAAGCCTAAGTGCTGGGGCGCCCCTGGCCAGTTTCTCCCTAAGCCTAAGGGCTGGGGCGCCCCAGGTCTGGGGTTCCTTAAGCCTAAGGGCTGGGGCGTCCCAGGCCTGGGGTTCCTTAATCCTAAGGGCTGGGGAGTCCCAGGCTTGAGGCTCCCTAAGCCTAAGGGCTGGGGCGCCCTAGACCTGGGCCTCCCTAACTCTAAGGGCTGGGGCGCCCAAGACCTGGGGCTCCCTAAGCCTAAGTGCTGGGGCACCCCAGGCCTGGGGCACCCTAAGCCTAAGGGTTGGTGCGTCCCAATCTGGGGTTCCCAAAGCCTAAGGGCAGGGGCGCCCCAAGCCTGGGGCTCCCTAAGCCTATGGGATGGGTCGCCCCAGGCCTGGGGCTCCCTAAGCCTAAGTGCTGGGGCGCCCCAGGCCTGGGGCTCCCTAAGCCTAAGTTCTTGGGCGCCCCAGGCCAGGTGCTCCCTAAGCCTAAGGGCTGGGGAGCCCCAGGCCAGGGGTTCCTTAATCCTAAGGGCTGGGGAGCACCAGGCATGAGGCTCCCTAAGCGTAAGGGCTGGGGCGCCCTAGGCCTCGGCCACCCTAACTCTAAGGGCTGGGGCGCCCACACCTGGGGCTCCCTAAGCCTAAGTGCTGGGGCGCCCCAGAACTGGGGCACCCTAAGCCTAAGGGTTGGGGCGTCCCAGTCTGTGGTTCCCAAAGCCTATGGGATGGGTCGCCCCAGGCCTGGGGCTCCCTAAGCCTAAGTGCTGGGGCGCCCCAGGCCTGGGGCTCCCTAAGCCTATGGAGTGGGTCGCCCCAGGCCCTGGGGCTCCCTAGCCTAAGTTCTGGGGCGCCCCAACCAGGTGTTCCTAAAGCCTAAAAGCTGGGGCGCCCCAGGCCTGGGGCTCCCTTTTCCTAAGGACTGGGGCACCCCACGCCTGGGTCTCCCAAAGCCTAAGGGTTTGTGGCGCCACCGGCCTGGGCTCCCTAAGCCTAAGGGCTGGGGCGCCCCAGGACTGGGGTCCCAAATATTAAGGGCTGGGGTGCCCCAGGACTGGGGTCCCAAATACTAAGGGCTGGGGTGCCCCAGGCGTGGGGCTCCCTAAGCCTAAGTGCTGGGGCGCCCCTGGTCAGTTTCTCCCTAAGCCTAAGGGCTGGGGCGCCCCAGGTCTGCGGTTCCTTAAGCCTAAGGGCTGGGGCGTCCCAGGCCTGGGGTTCCTTAATCCTAAGGGCTGGGGAGTCCCAGGCTTGAGGCTCCCTAAGCCTAAGGGCTGGGGCGCCCTAGACCTGGGCCTCCCTAACTCTAAGGGCTGGGGCGCCCAAGACCTGGGGCTCCCTAAGCCTAAGTGCTGGGGCGCCCCAGGCCTTGGGCTCCCAAAGCCTAAGTGCTGGGGCGCCTCAGGCGTGGTGCTCCCTAAGCCTAAAGGCTGGGGCGCCCCAGGCCTGGGGCTCCCTAAGTCTAAGGGCTGGGGCTCCCCAAACTGGGGCTTCATAAGCCGAAGGGCTGGGGCACCCCAAGCCTGGGGCTCTCTAATCCTAAGGGCTGGGGCTCCCTAAACCTAAATGCTGGGGCGCCCCAGTCCTGGGGCTCCATAACCTAAAGGCTAGGGCGCCCCAGGCCTGGGGCACCCTAAGCCTAAGGGTTGGGGCGTCCCAGTCTGGGGTTCCCAAAGCCTAAGGCAGGGGTGCCCCAGGCCTGGGGCTCCCTAAGCCTAAGTGCTGGGGCGCCACAGGCCTGGGGCTCCCTAACCTAAGTTCTAGGGCGCCCCAGGCCAGGTGCTCCCTAAGCCTAAGGGCTGGGGCGCCCCAGACCTAGGGATCCCTAAGCCTAAGGGCAGGGGCACCCCAGGCCCGGGGCTCCCTAAGCCTAATGGCTGGGGCACACCAGTCCTGGGGCACCCTAAGCCTAAGGGCTGGCACACCCCTGCCTGGGGTTCCCAAAGCCTAAGGGATGGGGCGCCACAGGCCTGGGGCTCCCAAAGCCTAAAGGCTGGGGCATCCCAGGCCTGGGGCTCCCAAAGCCTACCTGGTGCTCCCTAAGCCTAAGGGCTGGGTCGCCCCAGGCCTGGGCCTCCCAAAGCCTAAGGGTGGGGATCCCCGGGCCTGGGGCTCCCAATGCTTAAGGGCTGGGGCGCCCCAGGACCGGGGTCCCAAATCCTAAGGGCAGGGGCACCCCAGGCCTGGGGCTCCCTAAGCCTAAGGTCTGTGGCAACCCAGGCCTTGGGCTCCCAAAGCCTAAGGGTTGGGGGGCCCCAGGCGTGGGGCTCCCTAAGCCTAAGGGCTGGGGGGCCCCAAGCCTGGGACTCCCTAAGCCTAAGGGCTGGGGCGCCCCAGGCCTTGGGCTCCCAAAGCCTAAGTGCTGGGGCGCCTCAGGCCTGGTGCTCCCTAAGCCTAAGTTCTTGGGCGCCCCAGGCCACGTGGTCCCTAAGCCTAAGGGCTGGGAAGCCCCAGGCCTAGGGCTCCCTAAGCCTAAGAGCTGGGGCGCCCCAGGCCCGGGGCTCCCGAAGCCTAAGGCAGGGGCGCCCCAGGCCTGGGGGTCCCTAAGCCTAAATGCTGGGGCGCCCCTGGCCAGGTTCCATAAGCCTAAGGGCTGGGGCGCCCCATGCATGGCGTTCCTTAAGCCTAAGGGTTGGGGCGCCCCAGGCATGAGGCTCCCTAAGCCTAAGGGTTGGGGCGTCCCAGGCCTGGGGTTCCTTAATACTAAGAGCTGTGGCGCCCCAGGCATGAGGCTCCCTAAGCCTAAGGGCTGGGGCGCCCTAGGCCTGGGGCTCCCTAACTCTAAGGGCTGGGGCGCCCCAGGCCTGGGGCTCCTTAAGCCTAAGGCTGGGACGCCCCAGGCCAGGTGCTACCTAAGCCTAAGGGCTGGGGCGCCCCCAGGCCTAGGACTCCCTAAGCCTAAGAGCTGGGGCACCCTAGGCCCGGGGCTCACTAAGCCTAATGGCTGGAGCGCCCCACGCCTGCGGCTCCCAGAGCCTAAAGGCTGGGGCGCCCCAGGCCTGGGGCTCCCTTTTCCTAAGGACTGGGGCACCCCAGGCCTGGGGCTCGAAAAGCCTAAAGGCTGCGGCGCCACAGGCCAGGAGCTCCCTAAGCCTAAGGGCTGGGGCGCCCCAGGACTGGGGTCCCAAATCCTAAGGGCTGGATCGCCCCAGGCCTTGGGCTCCCAAAGACTAAGGGCGGGGCGCCAGGCCTAGGGCTCCCAAAGCCTAAGGGCTGGGGCACCCCAAACCTGGGACTCCCAAAGCCTAAGGGCTGGGGCGCCCCAGGCCTTGGGCTCCCAAAGCCTAAATGCTGGGGCGCCCCAGGCCTGGGGCTCCCTAAGCCTAAGGGCTGGGGCGCCCCAGGCCTTGGGCTCCCAAAGCCTAAGGGCTGGGGTGGGGGGGGCAAGCGTGGGGCTCCATAAGCCTAAGGCCTGGGAAGCCCCAGACCTGGGGCTCCCAAAGCCTAAGTGCTGGGGCACCCCAGGCCTGGGGTTCCTTAACCCTAAGGGCTGGGGCGCCCTAGGCATGAGGCTCCCTAAGCCTAAGGGCTGGGGCGCCCTAGGCCTTGGGCTCCCTAACTCTAAGGGCTGGGGCGCCCATGGCCTGGGGCTCCCTAAGCCTAAGTGCTGGGGCGCCCCAGGCCTGGGGCTCCCTAATCCTAAGGGCTGGGGCATCCCAGGCCGGGGCTCCCAAAGCCTAAGGGTTCGGGCGCCCCAGGCCTAGGGCTCCCTAAGCCTATGGGATGGGTCGCCCCAGGCCTGGGGCTCCCTAAGCCTAAGTTCTGGGGCGCCCCATGCCAGTTGCTCCCTAAGCCTAAGGGCTGGGGCGCCCCAGGCCAAGGGATCCCTAAGCATAAGGGCAGGGGCACCCCAGTCCTGGGGCACCCAAAGCCTAATGGCTGGAGCGCCCCAGGCTGCGGCTCCCGAAGCCTAAAGGCTGGAGCGCCCCAGGCCTGGGGCTCCCAAAGCCTAAGGGCTGGGGCGCGCCAGGCTTGGGGCTCCCTAAGCCTAAGGGCTAGGGCTCCCATGGCCTGGGGCTACCTAAGCCTAAGGGCAGGTGCACCCCAGGCCAGGGGGTCCCTAAGCCTAAGTTCTGGGGCGCCCCAGGCCTGGGGCTCCCTATGCTTAAGGGCTGGGGTGCCCCAGGACTGGGGTCCCAAATCCTAAGGGCTGGGGCGCCCCAGGCCTTGGGCTCCCTATGCCTAAGGGCTGGGGTGCCCCAGGCCTTGGGCTCCCAACACCTAAGTGCTGGGGCGCCTCAGGCCTGGTGCTCCCTAAGCCTAAGGGCTGGGGCGCCCCAGGCCCTGGGCTCCCTTTTCCTAAGGACTGGGGCACCCCACTCCTGGGGCTCCCACAGCCCAAGGGTTTGGGGCGCCGCAGGCCTGGGCCTCCCTAAGACTAAGGGCTGGGGCGCCCCAGGACTGTGGTCCCAAATACTAAAGTCTGGGGCGCCCCAGACCTGGGGCTACCTAAGACTAAGGGCAGGGGCGCCCAAGGCCTGGGGGTCCCTAAGCCTAATGGCTGGGGCACCCCAGGCCTGGGGCTCCATAAGCCTAAGTGCTGGGGTGCCCCAGGCCTGTGGTTCCTTAAAACAAAGGCTGGGGCGCCCCAGGCATGAGGCTCCCTAAGCCGAAGTGCTGGGGTGCCCCAGGCCTGGGGCTCCCTAAGCCTACGGGCTGGCGCACCCCTGCCTGGGGTTCCCAAAGCCTAAGGGATGGGGCGCCACATGCCTGGGGCTCCCAAAGCCTAAGGGCTGGGGCATCCCAGGCCTGGGGCTCCCAAAGCCTAAGGGCTGGGGAGCCACAGGCCTGGGGATCCCTAAGCCTAAGTTCTGGGGCGCCCCAGGCCAGGTGTTCCCTAAGCCTAAGGGCTGGGGCGCCCCAGGCCTGGGGCTCCCAAAGCCTAAGTGCTGGGGCGCCCCTGGCCAGGTTCTCCCTTAGCCTAAGGGCTGGGGAGCCCCAGGCCAGGGGTTCCTTAATCCTAAGGGCTGGGGAGCACCAGGCATGAGGCTCCCTAAGCGTAAGGGCTGGGGCGCCCTAGGCCTCGGCCACCCTAACTCTAAGGGCTGGGGCGCCCACACCTGGGGCTCCCTAAGCCTAAGTGCTGGGGCGCCCCAGAACTGGGGCACCCTAAGCCTAAGGGTTGGGGCGTCCCAGTCTGGGGCTCCCAAAGCCTAAGTGCTGGGGCGCCCCTGGCCAGTTTCTCCCTAAGCCTAAGGGCTGGGGCGCCCCAGGTCTGGGGTTCCTTAAGCCTAAGGGCTGGGGCGTCCCAGGCCTGGGGTTCCTTAATCCTAAGGGCTGGGGAGTCCCAGGCTTGAGGCTCCCTAAGCCTAAGGGCTGGGGCGCCCTAGACCTGGGCCTCCCTAACTCTAAGGGCTGGGGCGCCCAAGACCTGGGGCTCCCTAAGCCTAAGTGCTGGGGCACCCCAGGCCTGGGGCACCCTAAGCCTAAGGGTTGGTGCGTCCCAATCTGGGGTTCCCAAAGCCTAAGGGCAGGGGCGCCCCAAGCCTGGGGCTCCCTAAGCCTATGGGATGGGTCGCCCCAGGCCTGGGGCTCCCTAAGCCTAAGTGCTGGGGCGCCCCAGGCCTGGGGCTCCCTAAGCCTAAGTTCTTGGGCGCCCCAGGCCAGGTGCTCCCTAAGCCTAAGGGCTGGGGAGCCCCAGGCCAGGGGTTCCTTAATCCTAAGGGCTGGGGAGCACCAGGCATGAGGCTCCCTAAGCGTAAGGGCTGGGGCGCCCTAGGCCTCGGCCACCCTAACTCTAAGGGCTGGGGCGCCCACACCTGGGGCTCCCTAAGCCTAAGTGCTGGGGCGCCCCAGAACTGGGGCACCCTAAGCCTAAGGGCTGGGGCGTCCCAGTCTGTGGTTCCCAAAGCCTATGGGATGGGTCGCCCCAGGCCTGGGGCTCCCTAAGCCTAAGTGCTGGGGCGCCCCAGGCCTGGGGCTCCCTAAGCCTATGGAGTGGGTCGCCCCAGGCCCTGGGGCTCCCTAGCCTAAGTTCTGGGGCGCCCCAACCAGGTGTTCCTAAAGCCTAAAAGCTGGGGCGCCCCAGGCCTGGGGCTCCCTTTTCCTAAGGACTGGGGCACCCCACGCCTGGGTCTCCCAAAGCCTAAGGGTTTGTGGCGCCACCGGCCTGGGCTCCCTAAGCCTAAGGGCTGGGGCGCCCCAGGACTGGGGTCCCAAATATTAAGGGCTGGGGTGCCCCAGGACTGGGGTCCCAAATACTAAGGGCTGGGGTGCCCCAGGCGTGGGGCTCCCTAAGCCTAAGGGCTGGGAAGCCCCAGGCGTGGGGCTCCCAAAGCCTAAGTGCTGGGGCGCCCCTGGTCAGTTTCTCCCTAAGCCTAAGGGCTGGGGCGCCCCAGGTCTGCGGTTCCTTAAGCCTAAGGGCTGGGGCGTCCCAGGCCTGGGGTTCCTTAATCCTAAGGGCTGGGGAGTCCCAGGCTTGAGGCTCCCTAAGCCTAAGGGCTGGGGCGCCCTAGACCTGGGCCTCCCTAACTCTAAGGGCTGGGGCGCCCAAGACCTGGGGCTCCCTAAGCCTAAGTGCTGGGGCGCCCCAGGCCTTGGGCTCCCAAAGCCTAAGTGCTGGGGCGCCTCAGGCGTGGTGCTCCCTAAGCCTAAAGGCTGGGGCGCCCCAGGCCTGGGGCTCCCTAAGTCTAAGGGCTGGGGCTCCCCAAACTGGGGCTTCATAAGCCGAAGGGCTGGGGCACCCCAAGCCTGGGGCTCTCTAATCCTAAGGGCTGGGGCTCCCTAAACCTAAATGCTGGGGCGCCCCAGTCCTGGGGCTCCATAACCTAAAGGCTAGGGCGCCCCAGGCCTGGGGCACCCTAAGCCTAAGGGTTGGGGCGTCCCAGTCTGGGGTTCCCAAAGCCTAAGGCAGGGGTGCCCCAGGCCTGGGGCTCCCTAAGCCTAAGTGCTGGGGCGCCACAGGCCTGGGGCTCCCTAACCTAAGTTCTAGGGCGCCCCAGGCCAGGTGCTCCCTAAGCCTAAGGGCTGGGGCGCCCCAGACCTAGGGATCCCTAAGCCTAAGGGCAGGGGCACCCCAGGCCCGGGGCTCCCTAAGCCTAATGGCTGGGGCACACCAGTCCTGGGGCACCCTAAGCCTAAGGGCTGGCACACCCCTGCCTGGGGTTCCCAAAGCCTAAGGGATGGGGCGCCACAGGCCTGGGGCTCCCAAAGCCTAAAGGCTGGGGCATCCCAGGCCTGGGGCTCCCAAAGCCTACCTGGTGCTCCCTAAGCCTAAGGGCTGGGTCGCCCCAGGCCTGGGCCTCCCAAAGCCTAAGGGTGGGGATCCCCGGGCCTGGGGCTCCCAATGCTTAAGGGCTGGGGCGCCCCAGGACTGGGGTCCCAAATCCTAAGGGCAGGGGCACCCCAGGCCTGGGGCTCCCTAAGCCTAAGGTCTGTGGCAACCCAGGCCTTGGGCTCCCAAAGCCTAAGGGTTGGGGGGCCCCAGGCGTGGGGCTCCCTAAGCCTAAGGGCTGGGGGGCCCCAAGCCTGGGACTCCCTAAGCCTAAGGGCTGGGGCGCCCCAGGCCTTGGGCTCCCAAAGCCTAAGTGCTGGGGCGCCTCAGGCCTGGTGCTCCCTAAGCCTAAGTTCTTGGGCGCCCCAGGCCACGTGGTCCCTAAGCCTAAGGGCTGGGAAGCCCCAGGCCTAGGGCTCCCTAAGCCTAAGAGCTGGGGCGCCCCAGGCCCGGGGCTCCCGAAGCCTAAGGCAGGGGCGCCCCAGGCCTGGGGGTCCCTAAGCCTAAATGCTGGGGCGCCCCTGGCCAGGTTCCATAAGCCTAAGGGCTGGGGCGCCCCATGCATGGCGTTCCTTAAGCCTAAGGGTTGGGGCGCCCCAGGCATGAGGCTCCCTAAGCCTAAGGGTTGGGGCGTCCCAGGCCTGGGGTTCCTTAATACTAAGAGCTGTGGCGCCCCAGGCATGAGGCTCCCTAAGCCTAAGGGCTGGGGCGCCCTAGGCCTGGGGCTCCCTAACTCTAAGGGCTGGGGCGCCCCAGGCCTGGGGCTCCTTAAGCCTAAGGCTGGGACGCCCCAGGCCAGGTGCTACCTAAGCCTAAGGGCTGGGGCGCCCCCAGGCCTAGGACTCCCTAAGCCTAAGAGCTGGGGCACCCTAGGCCCGGGGCTCACTAAGCCTAATGGCTGGAGCGCCCCACGCCTGCGGCTCCCAGAGCCTAAAGGCTGGGGCGCCCCAGGCCTGGGGCTCCCTTTTCCTAAGGACTGGGGCACCCCAGGCCTGGGGCTCGAAAAGCCTAAAGGCTGCGGCGCCACAGGCCAGGAGCTCCCTAAGCCTAAGGGCTGGGGCGCCCCAGGACTGGGGTCCCAAATCCTAAGGGCTGGATCGCCCCAGGCCTTGGGCTCCCAAAGACTAAGGGCGGGGCGAACAGGCCTAGGGCTCCCAAAGCCTAAGGGCTGGGGCACCCCAAACCTGGGACTCCCAAAGCCTAAGGGCTGGGGCGCCCCAGGCCTTGGGCTCCCAAAGCCTAAATGCTGGGGCGCCCCAGGCCTGGGGCTCCCTAAGCCTAAGGTCTGGGGCGCCCCAGGCCTTGGGCTCCCAAAGCCTAAGGGCTGGGGTGGGGGGGGCAAGCGTGGGGCTCCATAAGCCTAAGGCCTGGGAAGCCCCAGACCTGGGGCTCCCAAAGCCTAAGTGCTGGGGCGTCCCAGGCCTGGGGTTCCTTAACCCTAAGGGCTGGGGCGCCCTAGGCATGAGGCTCCCTAAGCCTAAGGGCTGGGGCGCCCTAGGCCTTGGGCTCCCTAACTCTAAGGGCTGGGGCGCCCATGGCCTGGGGCTCCCTAAGCCTAAGTGCTGGGGCGCCCCAGGCCTGGGGCTCCCTAATCCTAAGGGCTGGGGCATCCCAGGCCGGGGCTCCCAAAGCCTAAGGGCTCGGGCGCCCCAGGCCTAGGGCTCCCTAAGCCTATGGGATGGGTCGCCCCAGGCCTGGGGCTCCCTAAGCCTAAGTTCTGGGGCGCCCCACGCCAGGTGCTCCCTAAGCCTAATGGCTGGGGCGCCCCAGGCCAAGGGATCCCTAAGCATAAGGGCAGGGGCACCCCAGTCCTGGGGCACCCAAAGCCTAATGGCTGGGGCACCCCAGTCCTGGGGCACCCAAAGCCTAATGGCTAGAGAGCCCCAGGCCTGCGGCTCCCAAAGTCTAAAGGCTGGGGCGCCCAGGCCTGGGGCTCCCAAAGCCTAAGGATTGGGGCACGCCAGGCTTGGGGCTCCCTAAGCCTAAGGGCTGGGGCGCCCCTGGCCTGGGGCTCCCTAAGCCTAAGGTCTGTGGCGCCCCAGGCCATGGCCTCCCAAAGCCTAAGGGTTGGGAGGCCCCAGGTATGGGGCACCCTAAGCCTAAGGGCTGGGGCGCCCCAGGCCTGGGGCGTCCAAAGCCTAAGGGCTGAGGGGCCCCAAGCCTGGGACTCCCTAAGCCTAAGGGCTGGGGCGCCCCAGGCCTTGGGCTCCCAAAGCCTAAGTGCTGGGGCGCCTCAGGCGTGGTGCTCCCTAAGCCTAAAGGCTGGGGCGCCCCAGGCCTGGGGCTCCCTAAGCCTAAGGGCTGGGGCTCCCCAAACTGGGGCTTCATAAGCCGAAGGGCTGGGGCACCCCAAGCCTGGGGCTCTCTAATCCTAAGGGCTGGGGCTCCCTAAACCTAAATGCTGGGGCGCCCCAGTCCTGGGGCTCCATAACCTAAAGGCTAGGGCGCCCCAGGCCTGGGGCACCCTAAGCCTAAGGGTTGGGGCGTCCCAGTCTGGGGTTCCCAAAACCTAAGGGCAGGGGTGCCCCAGGCCTGGGGCTCCCTAAGCCTAAGTGCTGGGGCGCCACAGGCCTGGGGCTCCCTAACCTAAGTTCTAGGGCGCCCCAGGCCAGGTGCTCCCTAAGCCTAAGGGCTGGGGCGCCCCAGACCTAGGGATCCCTAAGCCTAAGGGCAGGGGCACCCCAGGCCCGGGGCTCCCTAAGCCTAATGGCTGGGGCACACCAGTCCTGGGGCACCCTAAGCCTAAGGGCTGGCGCACCCTGCCTGGGGTTCCCAAAGCCTAAGGGATGGGGCGCCACAGGCCTGGGGCTCCCAAAGCCTTAAAGCTGGGGCATCCCAGGCCTGGGGCTCCCAAAGCCTACCTGGTGCTCCCTAATCCTAAGGGCTGGGTCGCCCCAGGCCTGGGCCTCCCAAAGCCTAAGGGTGGGGATCCCCGGGCCTGGGGCGTCCTATGCCTAAGGGCTGGTGCGCCCCAGGCGTGGGGCTCCCTAAACCTAAGGCCTGGGGCTCCCCAACCTGGGGCTTCCTAATTCTAAGGGCTGGGGCGCCCCAGGCCTGGGGCACCCTAAGCCTAAGGGTTGGTGCGTCCCAATCTGGGGTTCCCAAAGCCTAAGGGCAGGGGCGCCCCAAGCCTGGGGCTCCCTAAGCCTATGGGATTGGTCGCCCCAGGCCTGGGGCTCCCTAAGCCTAAGTGCTGGGGCGCCCCAGGCCTGGGGCTCCCTAAGCCTAAGTTCTTGGGCGCCCCAGGCCAGGTGCTCCCTAAGCCTAAGGGCTGGGGTGCCCCAGGCCTAGGGATCCCTAAGCCTAAGGGCAGGGGCACCCCAGGCCAGGGGCTCCCTAAGCCTAATGGCTGGGGAACCCCAGTCATGGGGCACCCAAAGCCTAATGGCTAGAGAGCCCCAGGCCTGCGGCTCCCAAAGTCTAAAGGCTGGGGCGCCCAGGCCTGGGGCTCCCAAAGCCTAAGGATTGGGGCGCGCCAGGCTTGGGGCTCCCTAAGCCTAAGGGCTGGGGCGCCCCTGGCCTGGGGCTCCCTAAGCCTAAGGTCTGTGGCGCCCCAGGCCATGGCCTCCCAAAGCCTAAGGGTTGGGGGGCCCCAGGTATGGGGCACCCTAAGCCTAAGGGCTGGGGCGCCCCCAGGCCTGGGGCGTCCAAAGCCTAAGGGCTGTGGGGCCCCAAGCCTGGGACTCCCTAAGCCTAAGGGCTGGGGCGCCCCAGGCCTTGGGCTCCCAAAGCCTAAGTGCTGGGGCGCCTCAGGCGTGGTGCTCCCTAAGCCTAAAGGCTGGGGCGCCCCAGGCCTGGGGCTCCCTAAGTCTAAGGGCTGGGGCTCCCCAAACTGGGGCTTCATAAGCCAAAGGGCTGGGGCACCCCAAGCCTGGGGCTCTCTAATCCTAAGGGCTGGGGCTCCCTAAACCTAAATGCTGGGGCGCCCCAGTCCTGGGGCTCCATAACCTAAAGGCTAGGGCGCCCCAGGCCTGGGGCACCCTAAGCCTAAGGGTTGGGGCGTCCCAGTCTGGGGTTCCCAAAGCCTAAGGCAGGGGTGCCCCAGGCCTGGGGCTCCCTAAGCCTATTTGCTGGGGCGCCACAGGCCTGGGGCTCCCTAACCTAAGTTCTAGGGCGCCCCAGGCCAGGTGCTCCCTAAGCCTAAGGGCTGGGGCGCCCCAGACCTAGGGATCCCTAAGCCTAAGGGCAGGGGCACCCCAGGCCCGGGGCTCCCTAAGCCTAATGGCTGGGGCACACCAGTCCTGGGGTACCCTAAGCCTAAGGGCTGGCACACCCCTGCCTGGGGTTCCCAAAGCCTAAGGGATGGGGCGCCACAGGCCTGGGGCTCCCAAAGCCAAAAGGCTGGGGCATCCCAGGCCTGGGGCTCCCAAAGCCTACCTGGTGCTCCCTAAGCCTAAGGGCTGGGTCGCCCCAGGCCTGGGCCTCCCAAAGCCTAAGGGTGGGGATCCCCGGGCCTGGGGCTCCCAATGCTTAAGGGCTGGGGCGCCCCAGGACCGGGGTCCCAAATCCTAAGGGCAGGGGCACCCCAGGCCTGGGGCTCCCTAAGCCTAAGGTCTGTGGCAACCCAGGCCTTGGGCTCCCAAAGCCTAAGGGTTGGGGGGCCCCAGGCGTGGGGCTCCCTAAGCCTAAGGGCTGGGGGGCCCCAAGCCTGGGACTCCCTAAGCCTAAGGGCTGGGGCGCCCCAGGCCTTGGGCTCCCAAAGCCTAAGTGCTGGGGCGCCTCAGGCCTGGTGCTCCCTAAGCCTAAGTTCTTGGGCGCCCCAGGCCACGTGGTCCCTAAGCCTAAGGGCTGGGAAGCCCCAGGCCTAGGGCTCCCTAAGCCTAAGAGCTGGGGCGCCCCAGGCCCGGGGCTCCCGAAGCCTAAGGCAGGGGCGCCCCAGGCCTGGGGGTCCCTAAGCCTAAATGCTGGGGCGCCCCTGGCCAGGTTCCATAAGCCTAAGGGTTGGGGCGCCCCAGGCATGAGGCTCCCTAAGCCTAAGGGTTGGGGCGTCCCAGGCCTGGGGTTCCTTAATACTAAGAGCTGTGGCGCCCCAGGCATGAGGCTCCCTAAGCCTAAGGGCTGGGGCGCCCTAGGCCTGGGGCTCCCTAACTCTAAGGGCTGGGGCGCCCCAGGCCTGGGGCTCCTTAAGCCTAAGGCTGGGACGCCCCAGGCCAGGTGCTACCTAAGCCTAAGGGCTGGGGCGCCCCCAGGCCTAGGACTCCCTAAGCCTAAGAGCTGGGGCACCCTAGGCCCGGGGCTCACTAAGCCTAATGGCTGGAGCGCCCCACGCCTGCGGCTCCCAGAGCCTAAAGGCTGGGGCGCCCCAGGCCTGGGGCTCCCTTTTCCTAAGGACTGGGGCACCCCAGGCCTGGGGCTCGAAAAGCCTAAAGGCTGCGGCGCCACAGGCCAGGAGCTCCCTAAGCCTAAGGGCTGGGGCGCCCCAGGACTGGGGTCCCAAAGACTAAGGGCGGGGCGCCCAGGCCTAGGGCTCCCAAAGCCTAAGGGCTGGGGCACCCCAAACCTGGGATTCCCAAAGCCTAAGGGCTGGGGCGCCCCAGGCCTTGGGCTCCCAAAGCCTAAATGCTGGGGCGCCCCAGGCCTGGGGCTCCCTAAGCCTAAGGGCTGGGGCGCCCCAGGCCTTGGGCTCCCAAAGCCTAAGGGCTGGGGTGGGGGGGGCAAGCGTGGGGCTCCATAAGCCTAAGGCCTGGGAAGCCCCAGACCTGGGGCTCCCAAAGCCTAAGTGCTGGGGCGCCCCAGGCCTGGGGTTCCTTAACCCTAAGGACTGGGGCGCCCTAGGCATGAGGCTCCCTAAGCCTAAGGGCTGGGGCGCCCCAGGCCTGGGGCTCCCTTTTCCTAAGGACTGGGGCACCCCACGCCTGGGTCTCCCAAAGCCTAAGGGTTTGTGGCGCCACCGGCCTGGGCTCCCTAAGCCTAAGTGCTGGGGCGCCCCAGGACTGGGGTCCCAAATATTAAGGGCTGGGGTGCCCCAGGACTGGGGTCCCAAATACTAAGGGCTGGGGTGCCCCAGGCGTGGGGCTCCCTAAGCCTAAGGGCTGGGAAGCCCCAGGCGTGGGGCTCCCAAAGCCTAAGTGCTGGGGCGCCCCTGGCCAGTTTCTCCCTAAGCCTAAGGGCTGGGGCGCCCCAGGTCTGGGGTTCCTTAAGCCTAAGGGCTGGGGCGTCCCAGGCCTGGGGTTCCTTAATCCTAAGGGCTGGGGAGTCCCAGGCTTGAGGCTCCCTAAGCCTAAAGGCTGGGGCGCCCCAGGCCTGGGGCTCCCTAAGTCTAAGGGCTGGGGCTCCCCAAACTGGGGCTTCATAAGCCGAAGGGCTGGGGCACCCCAAGCCTGGGGCTCTCTAATCCTAAGGGCTGGGGCTCCCTAAACCTAAATGCTGGGGCGCCCCAGTCCTGGGGCTCCATAACCTAAAGGCTAGGGCGCCCCAGGCCTGGGGCACCCTAAGCCTAAGGGTTGGGGCGTCCCAGTCTGGGGTTCCCAAAGCCTAAGGCAGGGGTGCCCCAGGCCTGGGGCTCCCTAAGCCTAAGTGCTGGGGCGCCACAGGCCTGGGGCTCCCTAACCTAAGTTCTAGGGCGCCCCAGGCCAGGTGCTCCCTAAGCCTAAGGGCTGGGGCGCCCCAGACCTAGGGATCCCTAAGCCTAAGGGCAGGGGCACCCCAGGCCCGGGGCTCCCTAAGCCTAATGGCTGGGGCACACCAGTCCTGGGGCACCCTAAGCCTAAGGGCTGGCACACCCCTGCCTGGGGTTCCCAAAGCCTAAGGGATGGGGCGCCACAGGCCTGGGGCTCCCAAAGCCTAAAGGCTGGGGCATCGCAGGCCTGGGGCTCCCAAAGCCTACCTGGTGCTCCCTAAGCCTAAGGGCTGGGTCGCCCCAGGCCTGGGCCTCCCAAAGCCTAAGGGTGGGGATCCCCGGGCCTGGGGCTCCCAATGCTTAAGGGCTGGGGCGCCCCAGGACTGGGGTCCCAAATCCTAAGGGCAGGGGCACCCCAGGCCTGGGGCTCCCTAAGCCTAAGGTCTGTGGCAACCCAGGCCTTGGGCTCCCAAAGCCTAAGGGTTGGGGGGCCCCAGGCGTGGGGATCCCTAAGCCTAAGGGCTGGGGGGCCCCAAGCCTGGGACTCCCTAAGCCTAAGGGCTGGGGCGCCCCAGGCCTTGGGCTCCCAAAGCCTAAGTGCTGGGGCGCCTCAGGCCTGGTGCTCCCTAAGCCTAAGTTCTTGGGCGCCCCAGGCCACGTGGTCCCTAAGCCTAAGGGCTGGGAAGCCCCAGGCCTAGGGCTCCCTAAGCCTAAGAGCTGGGGCGCCCCAGGCCCGGGGCTCCCGAAGCCTAAGGCAGGGGCGCCCCAGGCCTGGGGGTCCCTAAGCCTAAATGCTGGGGCGCCCCTGGCCAGGTTCCATAAGCCTAAGGGCTGGGGCGCCCCATGCATGGCGTTCCTTAAGCCTAAGGGTTGGGGCGCCCCAGGCATGAGGCTCCCTAAGCCTAAGGGTTGGGGCGTCCCAGGCCTGGGGTTCCTTAATACTAAGAGCTGTGGCGCCCCAGGCATGAGGCTCCCTAAGCCTAAGGGCTGGGGCGCCCTAGGCCTGGGGCTCCCTAACTCTAAGGGCTGGGGCACCCCAGGCCTGGGGCTCCTTAAGCCTAAGGCTGGGACGCCCCAGGCCAGGTGCTACCTAAGCCTAAGGGCTGGGGCGCCCCCAGGCCTAGGACTCCCTAAGCCTAAGAGCTGGGGCACCCTAGGCCCGGGGCTCACTAAGCCTAATGGCTGGAGCGCCCCACGCCTGCGGCTCCCAGAGCCTAAAGGCTGGGGCGCCCCAGGCCTGGGGCTCCCTTTTCCTAAGGACTGGGGCACCCCAGGCCTGGGGCTCGAAAAGCCTAAAGGCTGCGGCGCCACAGGCCAGGAGCTCCCTAAGCCTAAGGGCTGGGGCGCCCCAGGACTGGGGTCCCAAATCCTAAGGGCTGGATCGCCCCAGGCCTTGGGCTCCCAAAGACTAAGGGCGGGGCGCCCAGGCCTAGGGCTCCCAAAGCCTAAGGGCTGGGGCACCCCAAACCTGGGACTCCCAAAGCCTAAGGGCTGGGGCGCCCCAGGCCTTGGGCTCCCAAAGCCTAAATGCTGGGGCGCCCCAGGCTTGGGGCTCCCTAAGCCTAAGGGCTGGGGCGCCCCAGGCCTTGGGCTCCCAAAGCCTAAGGGCTGGGGTGGGGGGGGCAAGCGTGGGGCTCCATAAGCCTAAGGCCTGGGAAGCCCCAGACCTGGGGCTCCCAAAGCCTAAGTGCTGGGGCGCCCCAGGCCTGGGGTTCCTTAACCCTAAGGGCTGGGGCGCCCTAGGCATGAGGCTCCCTAAGCCTAAGGGCTGGGGCGCCCTAGGCCTTGGGCTCCCTAACTCTAAGGGCTGGGGCGCCCATGGCCTGGGGCTCCCTAAGCCTAAGTGCTGGGGCGCCCCAGGCCTGGGGCTCCCTAATCCTAAGGGCTGGGGCATCCCAGGCCGGGGCTCCCAAAGCCTAAGGGCTCAGGCGCCCCAGGCCTAGGGCTCCCTAAGCCTATGGGATGGGTCGCCCCAGGCCTGGGGCTCCCTAAGCCTAAGTTCTGGGGCGCCCCACGCCAGGTGCTCCCTAAGCCTAAGGGCTGGGGCGCCCCAGGCCAAGGGATCCCTAAGCATAAGGGCAGGGGCACCCCAGTCCTGGGGCACCCAAAGCCTAATGGCTGGAGCGCCCCAGGCTGCGGCTCCCGAAGCCTAAAGGCTGGAACGCCCCAGGCCTTGGGCTCCCTATGCCTAAGGGCTGGGGTGCCCCAGGCCTTGGGCTCCCAACACCTAAGTGCTGGGGCGCCTCAGGCCTGGTGCTCCCTAAGCCTAAGGGCTGGGGCGCCCCAGGCCCTGGGCTCCCTTTTCCTAAGGACTGGGGCACCCCACTCCTGGGGCTCCCACAGCCCAAGGGTTTGGGGCGCCGCAGGCCTGGGCCTCCCTAAGACTAAGGGCTGGGGCGCCCCAGGACTGTGGTCCCAAATACTAAAGTCTGGGGCGCCCCAGACCTGGGGCTACCTAAGACTAAGGGCAGGGGCGCCCAAGGCCTGGGGGTCCCTAAGCCTAATGGCTGGGGCACCCCAGGCCTGGGGCTCCATAAGCCTAAGTGCTGGGGTGCCCCAGGCCTGTGGTTCCTTAAAACAAAGGCTGGGGCGCCCCAGGCATGAGGCTCCCTAAGCCGAAGTGCTGGGGTGCCCCAGGCCTGGGGCTCCCTAAGCCTACGGGCTGGCGCACCCCTGCCTGGGGTTCCCAAAGCCTAAGGGATGGGGCGCCACATGCCTGGGGCTCCCAAAGCCTAAGGGCAGGGGCATCCCAGGCCTGGGGCTCCCAAAGCCTAAGGGCTGGGGAGCCACAGGCCTGGGGATCCCTAAGCCTAAGTTCTGGGGCGCCCCAGGCCAGGTGTTCCCTAAGCCTAAGGGCCGGGGCGCCCCAGGCCTGGGGCTCCCAAAGCCTAAGTGCTGGGGCGCCCCTGGCCAGGTTCTCCCTTAGCCTAAGGGCTGGGGAGCCCCAGGCCAGGGGTTCCTTAATCCTAAGGGCTGGGGAGCACCAGGCATGAGGCTCCCTAAGCGTAAGGGCTGGGGCGCCCTAGGCCTCGGCCACCCTAACTCTAAGGGCTGGGGCGCCCACACCTGGGGCTCCCTAAGCCTAAGTGCTGGGGCGCCCCAGAACTGGGGCACCCTAAGCCTAAGGGTTGGGGCGTCCCAGTCTGGGGTTCCCAAAGCCTATGGGATGGGTCGCCCCAGACCTGGGGCTCCCTAAGCCTAAGTGCTGGGGCGCCCCAGGCCTGGGGCTCCCTAAGCCTATGGAGTGGGTCGCCCCAGGCCCTGGGGCTCCCTAAGCCTAAGTTCTGGGGCGCCCCAACCAGGTGTTCCTAAAGCCTAAAAGCTGGGGCGCCCCAGGCCTGGGGCTCCCTTTTCCTAAGGACTGGGGCACCCCACGCCTGGGTCTCCCAAAGCCTAAGGGTTTGTGGCGCCACCGGCCTGGGCTCCCTAAGCCTAAGGGCTGGGGCGCCCCAGGACTAGGGTCCCAAATACTAAGGGCTGGGGTGCCCCAGGCGTGGGGCTCCCTAAGCCTAAGGGCTGGGAAGCCCCAGGCGTGGGGCTCCCAAAGCCTAAGTGCTGGGGCGCCCCTGGCCAGTTTCTCCCTAAGCCTAAGGGCTGGGGCGCCCCAGGTCTGGGGTTCCTTAAGCCTAAGGGCTGGGGCGTCCCAGGCCTGGGGTTCCTTAATCCTAAGGGCTGGGGAGTCCCAGGCTTGAGGCTCCCTAAGCCTAAGGGCTGGGGCGCCCTAGACCTGGGCCTCCCTAACTCTAAGGGCTGGGGCGCCCAAGACCTGGGGCTCCCTAAGCCTAAGTGCTGGGGCACCCCAGGCCTGGGGCACCCTAAGCCTAAGGGTTGGTGCGTCCCAATCTGGGGTTCCCAAAGCCTAAGGGCAGGGGCGCCCCAAGCCTGGGGCTCCCTAAGCCTATGGGATGGGTCGCCCCAGGCCTGGGGCTCCCTAAGCCTAAGTGCTGGGGCGCCCCAGGCCTGGGGCTCCCTAAGCCTAAGTTCGTGGGCACCCCAGGCCAGGTGCTCCCTAAGCCTAAGGGCTGGGGAGCCCCAGGCCAGGGGTTCCTTAATCCTAAGGGCTGGGGAGCACCAGGCATGAGGCTCCCTAAGCGTAAGGGCTGGGGCGCCCTAGGCCTCGGCCACCCTAACTCTAAGGGCTGGGGCGCCCACACCTGGGGCTCCCTAAGCCTAAGTGCTGGGGCGCCCCAGAACTGGGGCACCCTAAGCCTAAGGGTTGGGGCGTCCCAGTCTGTGGTTCCCAAAGCCTATGGGATGGGTCGCCCCAGGCCTGGGGCTCCCTAAGCCTAAGTGCTGGGGCGCCCCAGGCCTGGGGCTCCCTAAGCCTATGGAGTGGGTCGCCCCAGGCCCTGGGGCTCCCTAAGCCTAAGTTCTGGGGCGCCCCAACCAGGTGTTCCTAAAGCCTAAAAGCTGGGGCGCCCCAGGCCTGGGGCTCCCTTTTCCTAAGGACGGGGGCACCCCACGCCTGGGTCTCCCAAAGCCTAAGGGTTTGTGGCGCCACCGGCCTGGGCTCCCTAAGCCTAAGGGCTGGGGCACCCCAGGACTGGGGTCCCAAATATTAAGGGCTGGGGTGCCCCAGGACTGGGGTTCCAAATACTAAGGGCTGGGGTGCCCCAGGCGTGGGGCTCCCTAAGCCTAAGGGCTGGGAAGCCCCAGGCGTGGGGCTCCCAAAGCCTAAGTGCTGGGGCGCCCCTGGCCAGTTTCTCCCTAAGCCTAAGGGCTGGGGCGCCCCAGGTCTGGGGTTCCTTAAGCCTAAGGGCTGGGGCGTCCCAGGCCTGGGGTTCCTTAATCCTAAGGGCTGGGGAGTCCCAGGCTTGAGGCTCCCTAAGCCTAAGGGCTGGGGCGCCCTAGACCTGGGCCTCCCTAACTCTAAGGGCTGGGGCGCCCAAGACCTGGGGCTCCCTAAGCCTAAGTGCTGGGGCGCCCCAGGCCTTGGGCTCCCAAAGCCTAAGTGCTGGGGCGCCTCAGGCGTGGTGCTCCCTAAGCCTAAAGGCTGGGGCGCCCCAGGCCTGGGGCTCCCTAAGTCTAAGGGCTGGGGCTCCCCAAACTGGGGCTTCATAAGCCGAAGGGCTAGGGCACCCAAGCCTGGGGCACTCTAATCCTAAGGGCTGGGGCTCCCTAAACCTAAATGCTGGGGCGCCCCAGTCCTGGGGCTCCATAACCTAAAGGCTAGGGCGCCCCAGGCCTGGGGCACCCTAAGCCTAAGGGTTGGGGCGTCCCAGTCTGGGGTTCCCAAAGCCTAAGGCAGGTGTGCCCCAGGCCTGGGGCTCCCTAAGCCTAAGTGCTGGGGCGCCACAGGCCTGGGGCTCCCTAACCTAAGTTCTAGGGCGCCCCAGGCCAGGTGCTCCCTAAGCCTAAGGGCTGGGGCGCCCCAGACCTAGGGATCCCTAAGCCTAAGGGCAGGGGCACCCCAGGCCCGGGGCTCCCTAAGCCTAATGGCTGGGGCACACCAGTCCTGGGGCACCCTAAGCCTAAGGGCTGGCACACCCCTGCCTGGGGTTCCCAAAGCCTAAGGGATGGGGCGCCACAGGCCTGGGGCTCCCAAAGCCTAAAGGCTGGGGCATCCCAGGCCTGGGGCTCCCAAAGCCTACCTGGTGCTCCCTAAGCCTAAGGGCTGGGTCGCCCCAGGCCTGGGCCTCCCAAAGCCTAAGGGTGGGGATCCCCGGGCCTGGGGCTCCCAATGCTTAAGGGCTGGGGCGCCCCAGGACTGGGGTCCCAAATCCTAAGGGCAGGGGCACCCCAGGCCTGGGGCTCCCTAAGCCTAAGGTCTGTGGCAACCCAGGCCTTGGGCTCCCAAAGCCTAAGGGTTGAGGGGCCCCAGGCGTGGGGCTCCCTAAGCCTAAGTGCTGGGGGGCCCCAAGCCTGGGACTCCCTAAGCCTAAGGGCTGGGGCGCCCCAGGCCTTGGGCTCCCAAAGCCTAAGTGCTGGGGCGCCTCAGGCCTGGTGCTCCCTAAGCCTAAGTTCTTGGGCGCCCCAGGCCACGTGGTCCCTAAGCCTAAGGGCTGGGAAGCCCCAGGCCTAGGGCTCCCTAAGCCTAAGAGCTGGGGCGCCCCAGGCCCGGGGCTCCCGAAGCCTAAGGCAGGGGCGCCCCAGGCCTGGGGGTCCCTAAGCCTAAATGCTGGGGCGCCCCTGGCCAGGTTCCATAAGCCTAAGGGCTGGGGCGCCCCATGCATGGCGTTCCTTAAGCCTAAGGGTTGGGGCACCCCAGGCATGAGGCTCCCTAAGCCTAAGGGTTGGGGCGTCCCAGGCCTGGGGTTCCTTAATACTAAGAGCTGTGGCGCCCCAGGCATGAGGCTCCCTAAGCCTAAGGGCTGGGGCGCCCTAGGCCTGGGGCTCCCTAACTCTAAGGGCTGGGGCGCCCCAGGCCTGGGGCTCCTTAAGCCTAAGGCTGGGACGCCCCAGGCCAGGTGCTACCTAAGCCTAAGGGCTGGGGCGCCCCCAGGCCTAGGACTCCCTAAGCCTAAGAGCTGGGGCACCCTAGGCCCGGGGCTCACTAAGCCTAATGGCTGGAGCGCCCCACGCCTGCGGCTCCCAGAGCCTAAAGGCTGGGGCGCCCCAGGCCAGGGGCTCCCTTTTCCTAAGGACTGGGGCACCCCAGGCCTGGGGCTCGAAAAGCCTAAAGGCTGCGGCGCCACAGGCCAGGAGCTCCCTAAGCCTAAGGGCTGGGGCGCCCCAGGACTGGGGTCCCAAATCCTAAGGGCTGGATCGCCCCAGGCCTTGGGCTCCCAAAGACTAAGGGCGGGGCGCCCAGGCCTAGGGCTCCCAAAGCCTAAGGGCTGGGGCACCCCAAACCTGGGACTCCCAAAGCCTAAGGGCTGGGGCGCCCCAGGCCTTGGGCTCCCAAAGCCTAATGCTGGGGCGCCCCAGGCCTGGGGCTCCCTAAGCCTAAGGGCTGGGGTGCCCCAGGCCTTGGGCTCCCAAAGCCTAAGGGCTGGGGTGGGGGGAGCAAGCGTGGGGCTCCATAAGCCTAAGGCCTGGGAAGCCCCAGACCTGGGGCTCCCAAAGCCTAAGTGCTGGGGCACCCCAGGCCTGGGGTTCCTTAACCCTAAGGGCTGGGGCGCCCTAGGCATGAGGCTCCCTAAGCCTAAGGGCTGGGGCGCCCTAGGCCTTGGGCTCCCTAACTCTAAGGGCTGGGGCGCCCTAGGCATGAGGCTCCCTAAGCCTAAGGGCTGGGGCGCCCTAGGCCTTGGGCTCCCTAACTCTAAGGGCTGGGGCGCCCATGGCCTGGGGCTCCCTAAGCCTAAGTGCTGGGGCGCCCCAGGCCTGGGGCTCCCTAATCCTAAGGGCTGGGGCATCCCAGGCCGGGGCTCCCAAAGCCTAAGGGCTCGGGCGCCCCAGGCCTAGGGCTCCCTAAGCCTATGGGATGGGTCGCCCCAGGCCTGGGGCTCCCTAAGCCTAAGTTCTGTGGCGCCCCACGCCAGGTGCTCCCTAAGCCTAAGGGCTGGGGCGCCCCAGGCCAAGGGATCCCTAAGCATAAGGGCAGGGGCACCCCAGTCCTGGGGCACCCAAAGCCTAATGGCTGGAGCGCCCCAGGCTGCGGCTCCCGAAGCCTAAAGGCTGGAGCGCCCCAGGCCTGGGGCTCCCAAAGCCTAAGGGCTGGGGCGCGCCAGGCTTGGGGCTCCCTAAGCCTAAGGGCTAGGGCTCCCATGGCCTGGGGCTACCTAAGCCTAAGGGCAGGTGCACCCCAGGCCAGGGGGTCCCTAAGCCTAAGTTCTGGGGCGCCCCAGGCCTGGGGCTCCCTATGTTTAAGGGCTGGGGTGCCCCAGGACTGGGGTCCCAAATCCTAAGGGCTGGGGCCCCCCAGGCCTTGGGCTCCCTATGCCTAAGGGCTGGGGTGCCCCAGGCCTTGGGCTCCCAACACCTAAGTGCTGGGGCGCCTCAGGCCTGGTGCTCCCTAAGCCTAAGGGCTGGGGCGCCCCAGGCCCTGGGCTCCCTTTTCCTAAGGACTGGGGCACCCCACTCCTGGGGCTCCCACAGCCCAAGGGTTTGGGGCGCCGCAGGCCTGGGCCTCCCTAAGACTAAGGGCTGGGGCGCCCCAGGACTGTGGTCCCAAATACTAAAGTCTGGGGCGCCCCAGACCTGGGGCTACCTAAGACTAAGGGCAGGGGCGCCCAAGGCCTGGGGGTCCCTAAGCCTAATGGCTGGGGCACCCCAGGCCTGGGGCTCCATAATCCTAAGTGCTGGGGTGCCCCAGGCCTGTGGTTCCTTAAAACAAAGGCTGGGGCGCCCCAGGCATGAGGCTCCCTAAGCCGAAGTGCTGGGGTGCCCCAGGCCTGGGGCTCCCTAAGCCTACGGGCTGGCGCACCCCTGCCTGGGGTTCCCAAAGCCTAAGGGATGGGGCGCCACATGCCTGGGGCTCCCAAAGCCTAAGGGCTGGGGCATCACAGGCCTGGGGCTCCCAAAGCCTAAGGGCTGGGGAGCCACAGGCCTGGGGATCCCTAAGCCTAAGTTCTGGGGCGCCCCAGGCCAGGTGTTCCCTAAGCCTAAGGGCTGGGGCGCCCCAGGCCTGGGGCTCCCAAAGCCTAAGTGCTGGGGCGCCCCTGGCCAGGTTCTCCCTTAGCCTAAGGGCTGGGGAGCCCCAGGCCAGGGGTTCCTTAATCCTAAGGGCTGGGGAGCACCAGGCATGAGGCTCCCTAAGCGTAAGGGCTGGGGCGCCCTAGGCCTCGGCCACCCTAACTCTAAGGGCTGGGGCGCCCACACCTGGGGCTCCCTAAGCCTAAGTGCTGGGGCGCCCCAGAACTGGGGCACCCTAAGCCTAAAGGTTGGGGCGTCCCAGTCTGGGGTTCCCAAAGCCTATGGGATGGGTCGCCCCAGGCCTGGGGCGCCCTAAGCCTAAGTGCTGGGGCGCCCCAGGCCTGGGGCTCCCTAAGCCTATGGAGTGGGTCGCCCCAGGCCCTGGGGCTCCCTAAGCCTAAGTTCTGGGGCGCCCCAACCAGGTGTTCCTAAAGCCTAAAAGCTGGGGCGCCCCAGGCCTGGGGCTCCCTTTTCCTAAGGACTGGGGCACCCCACGCCTGGGTCTCCCAAAGCCTAAGGGTTTGTGGCGCCACCGGCCTGGGCTCCCTAAGCCTAAGGGCTGGGGCGCCCCAGGACTGGGGTCCCAAATACTAAGGGCTGGGGTGCCCCAGGCGTGGCGCTCCCTAAGCCTAAGGGCTGGGAAGCCCCAGGCGTGGGGCTCCCAAAGCCTAAGTGCTGGGGCGCCCCTGGCCAGTTTCTCCCTAAGCCTAAGGGCTGGGGCGCCCCAGGTCTGGGGTTCCTTAAGCCTAAGGGCTGGGGCGTCCCAGGCCTGGGGTTCCTTAATCCTAAGGGCTGGGGAGTCCCAGGCTTGAGGCTCCCTAAGCCTAAGGGCTGGGGCGCCCTAGACCTGGGCCTCCCTTACTCTAAGGGCTGGGGCGCCCAAGACCTGGGGCTCCCTAAGCCTAAGTGCTGGGGCACCCCAGGCCTGGGGCACCCTAAGCCTAAGGGTTGGTGCGTCCCAATCTGGGGTTCCCAAAGCCTAAGGGCAGGGGCGCCCCAAGCCTGGGGCTCCCTAAGCCTATGGGATGGGTCGCCCCAGGCCTGGGGCTCCCTAAGCCTAAGTGCTGGGGCGCCCCAGGCCTGGGGCTCCCTAAGCCTAAGTTCTTGGGCACCCCAGGCCAGATGCTCCCTAAGCCTAAGGGCTGGGGAGCCCCAGGCCAGGGGTTCCTTAATCCTAAGGGCTGGGGAGCACCAGGCATGAGGCTCCCTAAGCGTAAGGGCTGGGGCGCCCTAGGCCTCGGCCACCCTAACTCTAAGGGCTGGGGCGCCCACACCTGGGGCTCCCTAAGCCTAAGTGCTGGGGCGCCCCAGAACTGGGGCACCCTAAGCCTAAGGGTTGGGGCGTCCCAGTCTGTGGTTCCCAAAGCCTATGGGATGGGTCGCCCCAGGCCTGGGGCTCCCTAAGCCTAAGTGCTGGGGCGCCCCAGGCCTGGGGCTCCCTAAGCCTATGGAGTGGGTCGCCCCAGGCCCTGGGGCTCCCTAAGCCTAAGTTCTGGGGCGCCCCAACCAGGTGTTCCTAAAGCCTAAAAGCTGGGGCGCCCCAGGCCTGGGGCTCCCTTTTCCTAAGGACTGGGGCACCCCACGCCTGGGTCTCCCAAAGCCTAAGGGTTTGTGGCGCCACCGGCCTGGGCTCCCTAAGCCTAAGGGCTGGGGCGCCCCAGGACTGGGGTCCCAAATATTAAGGGCTGGGGTGCCCCAGGACTGGGGTCCCAAATACTAAGGGCTGGGGTGCCCCAGGCGTGGGGCTCCCTAAGCCTAAGGGCTGGGAAGCCCCAGGCGTGGGGCTCCCAAAGCCTAAGTGCTGGGGCGCCCCTGGCCAGTTTCTCCCTAAGCCTAAGGGCTGGGGCGCCCCAGGTCTGGGGTTCCTTAAGCCTAAGGGCTGGGGCGTCCCAGGCCTGGGGTTCCTTAATCCTAAGGGCTGGGGAGTCCCAGGCTTGAGGCTCCCTAAGCCTAAGGGCTGGGGCGCCCTAGACCTGGGCCTCCCTAACTCTAAGGGCTGGGGCGCCCAAGACCTGGGGCTCCCTAAGCCTAAGTGCTGGGGCACCCCAGGCCTGGGGCACCCTAAGCCTAAGGGTTGGTGCGTCCCAATCTGGGGTTCCCAAAGCCTAAGGGCAGGGGCGCCCCAAGCCTGGGGCTCCCTAAGCCTATGGGATGGGTCGCCCCAGGCCTGGGGCTCCCTAAGCCTAAGTGCTGGGGCGCCCCAGGCCTGGGGCTCCCTAAGCCTAAGTTCTTGGGCGCCCCAGGCCAGGTGCTCCCTAAGCCTAAGGGCTGGGGCGCCCCAGGCCTAGGGATCCCTAAGCCTAAGGGCAAGGGCACCCCAGGCCAGGGGCTCCCTAAGCCTAATGGCTGGGGCACCCCAGTCCTGGGGCACCCAAAGCCTAATGGCTAGAGAGCCCCAGGCCTGCGGCTCCCAAAGTCTAAAGGCTGGGGCGCCCAGGCCTGGGGCTCCCAAAGCCTAAGGATTGGGGCGCGCCAGGCTTGGGGCTCCCTAAGCCTAAGGATTGGGGCGCGCCAGGCTTGGGGCTCCCTAAGCCTAAGGGCTGGGGCGCCCCTGGCCTGGGGCTCCCTAAGCCTAAGGTCTGTGGCGCCCCAGGCCATGGCCTCCCAAAGCCTAAGGGTTGGGGGGCCCCAGGTATGGGGCACCCTAAGCCTAAGGGCTGGGGCGCCCCAGGCCTGGGGCGTCCAAAGCCTAAGGGCTGGGTGCCCCAAGCCTGGGACTCCCTAAGCCTAAGGGCTGGGGCGCCCCAAACTGGGGCTTCCTAAGCCGAAGGGCTGGGTCACCCCAAGCTTGGGGCTCTCTAATCCTAAGGGCTGGGGCTCCCTAAACCTAAATGCTGCGGCGCCCCAGTCCTGGGGCTCCATAACCTAAAGGCTAGGGCGCCCCAGGCCTGGGGCACCCTAAGCCTAAGGGTTGGGGCGTCCCAGTCTGGGGTTCCCAAAGCCTAAGGGCTGGGGTGCCCCAGGCCTGGGGCTCTCTAAGCCTAAGTGCTGGGGCGCCACAGGCCTGGGGCTCCCTAAGCCTAAGTTCTAGGGCGCCCCAGGCCAGGTGCTCCCTAAGCCTAAGGGCTGGGGCGTCCCAGACCTAGGGATCCCTAAGCCTAAGGGCAGAGGCACCCCAGGCCCGGGGCTCCCTAAGCCTAATGGCTGGGGCACCCCAGTCCTGGGGCACCCATAGCCTAATGGCTAGAGCGCCCCAGGCCTGCGGCTCCCAAAGCCTAATGGCTGGGGCGCCCAGGCCTGGGGTTCCCAAAGCCTCAGGATTGGGGCACGCCAGGCTTGGGGCTCCCTAAGCCTAAGGGCTGGGGCGCCCCTGGCCTGGGGCTCCCTAATCCTAAGGTCTGTGGCGCCCCAGACCTCTGGCTCCCAACGCCTAAGGGTTGGGGGTCCAGGCGTGGGGCTCCCTAAGCCTAAGGGCTGTGGCGCCCCAGGCCTGGGGCGCCCAAAGCCTAAGGGCTGGGGGGCCCCAAGCCTGGGACTCCCTAAGCCTAAGGGCTGGGGCGCCCCAGGCCTTGGGCTCCCAAGCCTAAATGCTGGGGCGCCTCAGGCCTGGTGCTCCCTAAGCCTAAGGCCTGGGGCGCCCCAGGCCTGGGGCTCCCAAAGCCTAAGGGCTGGGGGGCCCCAAGCCTGGGACTCCCTAAGCCTAAGGGCTGGGGCGCCCCAGGCCTTGGGCTCCCAAAGCCTAAGTGCTGGGGCGCCTCAGGCCTGGTGCTCCCTAAGCCTAAGTTCTTGGGCGCCCCAGGCCACGTGGTCCCTAAGCCTAAGGGCTGGGAAGCCCCAGGCCTAGGGCTCCCTAAGCCTAAGAGCTGGGGCGCCCCAGGCCCGGGGCTCCCGAAGCCTAAGGCAGGGGCGCCCCAGGCCTGGGGGTCCCTAAGCCTAAATGCTGGGGCGCCCCTGGCCAGGTTCCATAAGCCTAAGGGCTGGGGCGCCCCATGCATGGCGTTCCTTAAGCCTAAGGGTTGGGGCGCCCCAGGCATGAGGCTCCCTAAGCCTAAGGGTTGGGGCGTCCCAGGCCTGGGGTTCCTTAATACTAAGAGCTGTGGCGCCCCAGGCATGAGGCTCCCTAAGCCTAAGGGCTGGGGCGCCCTAGGCCTGGGGCTCCCTAACTATAAGGGCTGGGGTGCCCCAGGCCTGGGGCTCCTTAAGCCTAAGGCTGGGACGCCCCAGGCCAGGTGCTACCTAAGCCTAAGGGCTGGGGCGCCCCCAGGCCTAGGACTCCCAAGCCTAAGAGCTGGGGCACCCTAGGCCCGGGGCTCACTAAGCCTAATGGCTGGAGCGCCCCACGCCTGCGGCTCCCAGAGCCTAAAGGCTGGGGCGCCCCAGGCCTGGGGCTCCCTTTTCCTAAGGACTGGGGCACCCCAGGCCTGGACCTCGAAAAGCCTAAAGGCTGCGGCGCCACAGGCCAGGAGCTCCCTAAGCCTAAGGGCTGGGGCGCCCCAGGACTGGGGTCCCAAATCCTAAGGGCTGGATCGCCCCAGGCCTTGGGCTCCCAAAGACTAAGGGCGGGGCGCCCAGGCCTAGGGCTCCCAAAGCCTAAGGGCTGGGGCACCCCAAACCTGGGACTCCCAAAGCCTAAGGGCTGGGGCGCCCCAGGCCTTGGGCTCCCAAAGCCTAAATGCTGGGGCGCCCCAGGCCTCGGGCTCCCTAAGCCTAAGGGCTGGGGCGCCCCAGGCCTTGGGCTCCCAAAGCCTAAGGGCTGGGGTGGGGGGGGCAAGCGTGGGGCTCCATAAGCCTAAGGCCTGGGAAGCCCCAGACCTGGGGCTCCCAAAGCCTAAGTGCTGGGGCGCCCCAGGCCTGGGGTTCCTTAACCCTAAGGGCTGGGGCGCCCTAGGCATGAGGCTCCCTAAGCCTAAGGGCTGGGGCGCCCTAGGCCTTGGGCTCCCTAACTCTAAGGGCTGGGGCGCCCATGGCCTGGGGCTCCCTAAGCCTAAGTGCTGGGGCGCCCCAGGTCTGGGGCTCCCTAATCCTAAGGGCTGGGGCATCCCAGGCCGAGGCTCCCAAAGCCTAAGGGCTCGGGCGCCCCAGGCCTAGGGCTCCCTAAGCCTATGGGATGGGTCGCCCCAGGCCTGGGGCTCCCTAAGCCTAAGTTCTGGGGCGCCCCACGCCAGGTGCTCCCTAAGCCTAAGGGCTGGGGCGCCCCAGGCCTAGGGATCCCTAAGCATAAGGGCAGGGGCACCCCAGTCCTGGGGCACCCAAAGCCTAATGGCTGGGGCACCCCAGTCCTGGGGCACCCAAAGCCTAATGGCTAGAGAGCCCCAGGCCTGCGGCTCCCAAAGTCTAAAGGCTGGGGCGCCCAGGCCTGGGGCTCCCAAAGCATAAGGATTGGGGCGCGCCAGGCTTGGGGCTCCCTAAGCCTAAGGGCTGGGGCGCCCCTGGCCTGGGGCTCCCTAAGCCTAAGGTCTGTGGCGCCCCAGGCCATGCCCTCCCAAAGCCTAAGGGTTGGGAGGCCCCAGGTATGGGGCACCCTAAGCCTAAGGGCTGGGGCGCCCCAGGCCTGGGGCGTCCAAAGCCTAAGGGCTGGGGGGCCCCAAGCCTGGGACTCCCTAAGCCTAAGGGCTGGGGCGCCCCAGGCCTTGGGCTCCCAAAGCCTAAGTGCTGGGGCGCCTCAGGCGTGGTGCTCCCTAAGCCTAAAGGCTGGGGCGCCCCGGGCCTGGGGCTCCCTAAGTCTAAGGGCTGGGGCTCCCTAAACCTAAATGCTGGGGCGCCCCAGTCCTGGGGCTCCATAACCTAAAGGCTAGGGCGCCCCAGGCCTGGGGCACCCTAAGCCTAAGGGTTGGGGCGTCCCAGTCTGGGGTTCCCAAAACCTAAGGGCAGGGGTGCCCCAGGCCTGGGGCTCCCTAAGCCTAAGTGCTGGGGCGCCACAGGCCTGGGGCTCCCTAACCTAAGTTCTAGGGCGCCCCAGGCCAGGTGCTCCCTAAGCCTAAGGGCTGGGGCGCCCCAGACCTAGGGATCCCTAAGCCTAAGGGCAGGGGCACCCCAGGCCCGGGGCTCCCTAAGCCTAATGGCTGGGGCACACCAGTCCTGGGGCACCCTAAGCCTAAGGGCTGGCGCACCCCTGCCTGGGGTTCCCAAAGCCTAAGGGATGGGGCGCCACAGGCCTGGGGCTCCCAAAGCCTTAAAGCTGGGGCATCCCAGGCCTGGGGCTCCCAAAGCCTACCTGGTGCTCCCTAAGCCTAAGGGCTGGGTCGCCCCAGGCCTGGGCCTCCCAAAGCCTAAGGGTGGGGATCCCCGGGCCTGGGGCGTCCTATGCCTAAGGGCTGGTGCGCCCCAGGCGTGGGGCTCCCTAAACCTAAGGCCTGGGGCTCCCCAACCTGGGGCTTCCTAATTCTAAGGGCTGGGGCGCCCCAGGCCTGGGGCACCCTAAGCCTAAGGGTTGGTGCGTCCCAATCTGGGGTTCCCAAAGCCTAAGGGCAGGGGCGCCCCAAGCCTGGGGCTCCCTAAGCCTATGGGATGGGTCGCACCAGGCCTGGGGCTCCCTAAGCCTAAGTGCTGGGGCGCCCCAGGCCTGGGGCTCCCTAAGCCTAAGTTCTTGGGCGCCCCAGGCCAGGTGCTCCCTAAGCCTAAGGGCTGGGGTGCCCCAGGCCTAGGGATCCCTAAGCCTAAGGGCAGGGGCACCACAGGCCAGGGGCTCCCTAAGCCTAATGGCTGGGGAACCCCAGTCATGGGGCACCCAAAGCCTAATGGCTAGAGAGCCCCAGGCCTGCGGCTCCCAAAGTCTAAAGGCTGGGGCGCCCAGGCCTGGGGCTCCCAAAGCCTAAGGATTGGGGCGCGCCAGGCTTGGGGCTCCCTAAGCCTAAGGGCTGGGGCGCCCCTGGCCTGGGGCTCCCTAAGCCTAAGGTCTGTGGCGCCCCAGGCCATGGCCTCCCAAAGCCTAAGGGTTGGGGGGCCCCAGGTATGGGGCACCCTAAGCCTAAGGGCTGGGGCGCCCCCAGGCCTGGGGCGTCCAAAGCCTAAGGGCTGGGGGGCCCCAAGCCTGGGACTCCCTAAGCCTAAGGGCTGGGGCGCCCCAGGCCTTGGGCTCCCAAAGCCTAAGTGCTGGGGCGCCTCAGGCGTGGTGCTCCCTAAGCCTAAAGGCTGGGGCGCCCCAGGCCTGGGGCTCCCTAAGTCTAAGGGCTGGGGCTCCCCAAACTGGGGCTTCATAAGCCGAAGGGCTGGGGCACCCCAAGCCTGGGGCTCTCTAATCCTAAGGGCTGGGGCTCCCTAAACCTAAATGCTGGGGCGCCCCAGTCCTGGGGCTCCATAACCTAAAGGCTAGGGCGCCCCAGGCCTGGGGCACCCTAAGCCTAAGGGTTGGGGCGTCCCAGTCTGGGGTTCCCAAAGCCTAAGGCAGGGGTGCCCCAGGCCTGGGGCTCCCTAAGCCTAAGTGCTGGGGCGCCACAGGCCTGGGGCTCCCTAACCTAAGTTCTAGGGCGCCCCAGGCCAGGTGCTCCCTAAGCCTAAGGGCTGGGGCGCCCCACACCTAGGGATCCCTAAGCCTAAGGGCAGGGGCACCCCAGGCCCGGGGCTCCCTAAGCCTAATGGCTGGGGCACACCAGTCCTGGGGCACCCTAAGCCTAAGGGCTGGCACACCCCTGCCTGGGGTTCCCAAAGCCTAAGGGATGGGGCGCCACAGGCCTGGGGCTCCCAAAGCCTAAAGGCTGGGGCATCCCAGGCCTGGGGCTCCCAAAGCCTACCTGGTGCTCCCTAAGCCTAAGGGCTGGGTCGCCCCAGGCCTGGGCCTCCCAAAGCCTAAGGGTGGGGATCCCCGGGCCTGGGGCTCCCAATGCTTAAGGGCTGGGGCGCCCCAGGACCGGGGTCCCAAATCCTAAGGGCAGGGGCACCCCAGGCCTGGGGCTCCCTAAGCCTAAGGTCTGTGGCAACCCAGGCCTTGGGCTCCCAAAGCCTAAGGGTTGGGGGGCCCCAGGCGTGGGGCTCCCTAAGCCTAAGGGCTGGGGGGCCCCAAGCCTGGGACTCCCTAAGCCTAAGGGCTGGGGCGCCCCAGGCCTTGGGCTCCCAAAGCCTAAGTGCTGGGGCGCCTCAGGCCTGGTGCTCCCTAAGCCTAAGTTCTTGGGCGCCCCAGGCCACGTGGTCCCTAAGCCTAAGGGCTGGGAAGCCCCAGGCCTAGGGCTCCCTAAGCCTAAGAGCTGGGGCGCCCCAGGCCCGGGGCTCCCGAAGCCTAAGGCAGGGGCGCCCCAGGCCTGGGGGTCCCTAAGCCTAAATGCTGGGGCGCCCCTGGCCAGGTTCCATAAGCCTAAGGGCTGGGGCGCCCCATGCATGGCGTTCCTTAAGCCTAAGGGTTGGGGCGCCCCAGGCATGAGGCTCCCTAAGCCTAAGGGTTGGGGCGTCCCAGGCCTGGGGTTCCTTAATACTAAGAGCTGTGGCGCCCCAGGCATGAGGCTCCCTAAGCCTAAGGGCTGGGGCGCCCTAGGCCTGGGGCTCCCTAACTCTAAGGGCTGGGGCGCCCCAGGCCTGGGGCTCCTTAAGCCTAAGGCTGGGACGCCCCAGGCCAGGTGCTACCTAAGCCTAAGGGCTGGGGCGCCCCCAGGCCTAGGACTCCCTAAGCCTAAGAGCTGGGGCACCCTAGGCCCGGGGCTCACTAAGCCTAATGGCTGGAGCGCCCCACGCCTGCGGCTCCCAGAGCCTAAAGGCTGGGGCGCCCCAGGCCTGGGGCTCCCTTTTCCTAAGGACTGGGGCACCCCAGGCCTGGGGCTCGAAAAGCCTAAAGGCTGCGGCGCCACAGGCCAGGAGCTCCCTAAGCCTAAGGGCTGGGGCGCCCCAGGACTGGGGTCCCAAATCCTAAGGGCTGGATCGCCCCAGGCCTTGGGCTCCCAAAGACTAAGGGCGGGGCGCCCAGGCCTAGGGCTCCCAAAGCCTAAGGGCTGGGGCACCCCAAACCTGGGACTCCCAAAGCCTAAGGGCTGGGGCGCCCCAGGCCTTGGGCTCCCAAAGCCTAAATGCTGGGGCGCCCCAGGCCTGGGGCTCCCTAAGCCTAAGGGCTGGGGCGCCCCAGGCCTTGGGCTCCCAAAGCCTAAGGGCTGGGGGGGGGGGCAAGCGTGGGGCTCCATAAGCCTAAGGCCTGGGAAGCCCCAGACCTGGGGCTCCCAAAGCCTAAGAGCTGGGGCGCCCCAGGCCTGGGGTTCCTTAACCCTAAGGGCTGGGGCGCCCTAGGCATGAGGCTCCCTAAGCCTAAGGGCTGGGGCGCCCCAGGCCTGGGGCTCCCTTTTCCTAAGGACTGGGGCACCCCACGCCTGGGTCTCCCAAAGCCTAAGGGTTTGTGGCGCCACTGGCCTGGGCTCCCTAAGCCTAAGGGCTGGGGCGCCCCAGGACTGGGGTCCCAAATATTAAGGGCTGGGGTGCCCCAGGACTGGGGTCCCAAATACTAAGGGCTGGTGTGCCCCAGGCGTGGGGCTCCCTAAGCCTAAGGGCTGGGAAGCCCCAGGCGTGGGGCTCCCAAAGCCTAAGTGCTGGGGCGCCCCTGGCCAGTTTCTCCCTAAGCCTAAGGGCTGGGGCGCCCCAGGTCTGGGGTTCCTTAAGCCTAAGGGCTGGGGCGTCCCAGGCCTGGGGTTCCTTAATCCTAAGGGCTGGGGAGTCCCAGGCTTGAGGCTCCCTAAGCCTAAGGGCTGGGGCGCCCTAGACCTGGGCCTCCCTAACTCTAAGGGCTGGGGCACCCCAAACCTGGGACTCCCAAAGCCTAAGGGCTGGGGCGCCCCAGGCCTTGGGCTCCCAAAGCCTAAATGCTGGGGCGCCCCAGGCCTGGGGCTCCCTAAGCCTAAGGGCTGGGGCGCCCCAGGCCTTAGGCTCCCAAAGCCTAAGGGCTGGGGTGGGGGGGGGCAAGCGTGGGGCTCCATAAGCCTAAGGCCTGGGAAGCCCCAGACCTGGGGCTCCCAAAGCCTAAGTGCTGGGGCGCCCCAGGCCTGGGGTTCCTTAACCCTAAGGGCTGGGGTGCCCTAGGCATGAGGCTCCCTAAGCCTAAGGGCTGGGGCGCCCTAGGCCTTGGGCTCCCTAACTCTAAGGGTTGGGGCGCCCATGGCCTGGGGCTCCCTAAGCCTAAGTGCTGGGGCGCCCCATGCCTGGGGCTCCCTAATCCTAAGGGCTGGGGCATCCCAGGCCGAGGCTCCCAAAGCCTAAGGGCTCGGGCGCCCCAGGCCTAGGGCTCCCTAAGCCTATGGGATGGGTCGCCCCAGGCCTGGGGCTCCCTAAGCCTAAGTTCTGGGGCGCCCCACGCCAGGTGCTCCCTAAGCCTAAGGGCTGGGGCGCCCCAGGCCAAGGGATCCCTAAGCATAAGGGCAGGGGCACCCCAGTCCTGGGGCACCCAAAGCCTAATGGCTGGGGCACCCCAGTCCTGGGGCACCCAAAGCCTAATGGCTAGAGAGCCCCAGGCCTGCGGCTCCCAAAGTCTAAAGGCTGGGGCGCCCAGGCCTGGGGCTCCCAAAGCCTAAGGATTGGGGCGCGCCAGGCTTGGGGATCCCTAAGCCTAAGGGCTGGGGAGCCCCTGGCCTGGGGCTCCCTAAGCCTAAGGTCTGTGGCGCCCCAGGCCATGGCCTCCCAAAGCCTAAGGGTTGGGAGGCCCCAGGTATGGGGCACCCTAAGCCTAAGGGCTGGGGCGCCCCAGGCCTGGGGCGTCCAAAGCCTAAGGGCTGGGGGGCCCCAAGCCTGGGACTCCCTAAGCCTAAGGGCTGGGGCGCCCCAGGCCTTGGGCTCCCAAAGCCTAAGTGCTGGGGCGCCTCAGGCGTGGTGCTCCCTAAGCCTAAAGGCTGGGGCGCCCCAGGCCTGGGGCTCCCTAAGCCTAAGGGCTGGGGCTCCCCAAACTGGGGCTTCATAAGCCGAAGGGCTGGGGCACCCCAAGCCTGGGGCTCTCTAATCCTAAGGGCTGGGGCTCCCTAAACCTAAATGCTGGGGCGCCCCAGTCCTGGGGCTCCATAACCTAAAGGCTAGGGCGCCCCAGGCCTGGGGCACCCTAAGCCTAAGGGTTGGGGCGTCCCAGTCTGGGGTTCCCAAAACCTAAGGGCAGGGGTGCCCCAGGCCTGGGGCTCCCTAAGCCTAAGTGCTGGGGCGCCACAGGCCTGGGGCTCCCTAACCTAAGTTCTAGGGCGCCCCAGGCCAGGTGCTCCCTAAGCCTAAGGGCTGGGGCGCCCCAGACCTAGGGATCCCTAAGCCTAAGGGCAGGGGCACCCCAGGCCCGGGGCTCCCTAAGCCTAATGGCTGGGGCACACCAGTCCTGGGGCACCCTAAGCCTAAGGGCTGGCGCACCCCTGCCTGGGGTTCCCAAAGCCTAAGGGATGGGGCGCCACAGGCCTGGGGCTCCCAAAGCCTTAAAGCTGGGGCATCCCAGGCCTGGGGCTCCCAAAGCCTACCTGGTGCTCCCTAAGCCTAAGGGCTGGGTCGCCCCAGGCCTGGGCCTCCCAAAGCCTAAGGGTGGGGATCCCCGGGCCTGGGGCGTCCTATGCCTAAGGGCTGGTGCGCCCCAGGCGTGGGGCTCCCTAAACCTAAGGCCTGGGGCTCCCCAACCTGGGGCGTCCTAATTCTAAGGGCTGGGGCGCCCCAGGCCTGGGGCACCCTAAGCCTAAGGGTTGGTGCGTCCCAATCTGGGGTTCCCAAAGCCTAAGGGCAGGGGCGCCCCAAGCCTGGGGCTCCCTAAGCCTATGGGATGGGTCGCCCCAGGCCTGGGGCTCCCTAAGCCTAAGTGCTGGGGCGCCCCAGGCCTGGGGCTCCCTAAGCCTAAGTTCTTGGGCGCCCCAGGCCAGGTGCTCCCTAAGCCTAAGGGCTGGGGTGCCCCAGGCCTAGGGATCCCTAAGCCTAAGGGCAGGGGCACCCCAGGCCAGGGTCTCCCTAAGCCTAATGGCTGGGGAACCCCAGTCATGGGGCACCCAAAGCCTAATGGCTAGAGAGCCCCAGGCCTGCGGCTCCCAAAGTCTAAAGGCTGGGGCGCCCAGGCCTGGGGCTCCCAAAGCCTAAGGATTGGGGCGCGCCAGGCTTGCGGCTCCCTAAGCCTAAGGGCTGGGGCGCCCCTGGCCTGGGGCTCCCTAAGCCTAAGGTCTGTGGCGCCCCAGGCCATGGCCTCCCAAAGCCTAAAGGTTGGGGGGCCCCAGGTATGGGGCACCCTAAGCCTAAGGGCTGGGGCGCCCCCAGGCCTGGGGCGTCCAAAGCCTAAGGGCTGGGGGGCCCCAAGCCTGGGACTCCCTAAGCCTAAGGGCTGGGGCGCCCCAGGCCTTGGGCTCCCAAAGCCTAAGTGCTGGGGCGCCTCAGGCGTGGTGCTCCCTAAGCCTAAAGGCTGGGGCGCCCCAGGCCTGGGGCTCCCTAAGTCTAAGGGCTGGGGCTCCCCAAACTGGGGCTTCATAAGCCGAAGGGCTGGGGCACCCCAAGCCTGGGGCTCTCTAATCCTAAGGGCTGGGGCTCCCTAAACCTAAATGCTGGGGCGCCCCAGTCCTGGGGCTCCATAACCTAAAGGCTAGGGCGCCCCAGGCCTGGGGCACCCTAAGCCTAAGGGTTGGGGCGTCCCAGTCTGGGGTTCCCAAAGCCTAAGGCAGGGGTGCCCCAGGCCTGGGGCTCCCTAAGCCTAAGTGCTGGGGCGCCACAGGCCTGGGGCTCCCTAACCTAAGTTCTAGGGCGCCCCAGGCCAGGTGCTCCCTAAGCCTAAGGGCTGGGGCGCCCCAGACCTAGGGTTCCCTAAGCCTAAGGGCAGGGGCACCCCAGGCCCGGGGCTCCCTAAGCCTAATGGCTGGGGCACACCAGTCCTGGGGCACCCTAAGCCTAAGGGCTGGCACACCCCTGCCTGGGGTTCCCAAAGCCTAAGGGATGGGGCGCCACAGGCCTGGGGCTCCCAAAGCCTAAAGGCTGGGGCATCCCAGGCCTGGGGCTCCCAAAGCCTACCTGGTGCTCCCTAAGCCTAAGGGCTGGGTCGCCCCAGGCCTGGGCCTCCCAAAGCCTAAGGGTGGGGATCCCCGGGCCTGGGGCTCCCAATGCTTAAGGGCTGGGGCGCCCCAGGACCGGGGTCCCAAATCCTAAGGGCAGGGGCACCCCAGGCCTGGGGCTCCCTAAGCCTAAGGTCTGTGGCAACCCAGGCCTTGGGCTCCCAAAGCCTAAGGGTTGGGGGGCCCCAGGCGTGGGGCTCCCTAAGCCTAAGGGCTGGGGGGCCCCAAGCCTGGGACTCCCTAAGCCTAAGGGCTGGGGCGCCCCAGGCCTTGGGCTCCCAAAGCCTAAGTGCTGGGGCGCCTCAGGCCTGGTGCTCCCTAAGCCTAAGTTCTTGGGCGCCCCAGGCCACGTGGTCCCTAAGCCTAAGGGCTGGGAAGCCCCAGGCCTAGGGCTCCCTAAGCCTAAGAGCTGGGGCGCCCCAGGCCCGGGGCTCCCGAAGCCTAAGGCAGGGGCGCCCCAGGCCTGGGGGTCCCTAAGCCTAAATGCTGGGGCGCCCCTGGCCAGGTTCCATAAGCCTAAGGGCTGGGGCGCCCCATGCATGGCGTTCCTTAAGCCTAAGGGTTGGGGCGCCCCAGGCATGAGGCTCCCTAAGCCTAAGGGTTGGGGCGTCCCAGGCCTGGGGTTCCTTAATACTAAGAGCTGTGGCGCCCCAGGCATGAGGCTCCCTAAGCCTAAGGGCTGGGGCGCCCTAGGCCTGGGGCTCCCTAACTCTAAGGGCTGGGGCGCCCCAGGCCTGGGGCTCCTTAAGCCTAAGGCTGGGACGCCCCAGGCCAGGTGCTACCTAAGCCTAAGGGCTGGGGCGCCCCCAGGCCTAGGACTCCCTAAGCCTAAGAGCTGGGGCACCCTAGGCCCGGGGCTCACTAAGCCTAATGGCTGGAGCGCCCCACGCCTGCGGCTCCCAAAGCCTAAAGGCTGGGGCGCCCCAGGCCTGGGGCTCCCTTTTCCTAAGGACTGGGGCACCCCAGGCCTGGGGCTCGAAAAGCCTAAAGGCTGCGGCGCCACAGGCCAGGAGCTCCCTAAGCCTAAGGGCTGGGGCGCCCCAGGACTGGGGTCCCAAATCCTAAGGGCTGGATCGCCCCAGGCCTTGGGCTCCCAAAGACTAAGGGCGGGGCGCCCAGGCCTAGGGCTCCCAAAGCCTAAGGGCTGGGGCACCCCAAACCTGGGACTCCCAAAGCCTAAGGGCTGGGGCGCCCCAGGCCTTGGGCTCCCAAAGCCTAAATGCTGGGGCGCCCCAGGCCTGGGGCTCCCTAAGCCTAAGGGCTGGGGCGCCCCAGGCCTTGGGCTCCCAAAGCCTAAGGGCTGGGGTGGGGGGGCAAGCGTGGGGCTCCATAAGCCTAAGGCCTGGGAAGCCCCAGACCTGGGGCTCCCAAAGCCTAAGAGCTGGGGCGCCCCAGGCCTGGGGTTCCTTAACCCTAAGGGCTGGGGCGCCCTAGGCATGAGGCTCCCTAAGCCTAAGGGCTGGGGCGCCCCAGGCCTGGGGCTCCCTTTTCCTAAGGACTGGGGCACCCCACGCCTGGGTCTCCCAAAGCCTAAGGGTTTGTGGCGCCACTGGCCTGGGCTCCCTAAGCCTAAGGGCTGGGGCGCCCCAGGACTGGGGTCCCAAATATTAAGGGCTGGGGTGCCCCAGGACTGGGGTCCCAAATACTAAGGGCTGGTGTGCCCCAGGCGTGGGGCTCCCTAAGCCTAAGGGCTGGGAAGCCCCAGGCGTGGGGCTCCCAAAGCCTAAGTGCTGGGGCGCCCCTGGCCAGTTTCTCCCTAAGCCTAAGGGCTGGGGCGCCCCAGGTCTGGGGTTCCTTAAGCCTAAGGGCTGGGGCGTCCCAGGCCTGGGGTTCCATAATCCTAAGGGCTGGGGAGTCCCAGGCTTGAGGCTCCCTAAGCCTAAGGGCTGGGGCGCCCTAGACCTGGGCCTCCCTAACTCTAAGGGCTGGGGCGCCCAAGACCTGGGGCTCCCTAAGCCTAAGTGCTGGGGCGCCCCAGGCCTTGGGCTCCCAAAGCCTAAGTGCTGGGGCGCCTCAGGCGTGGTGCTCCCTAAGCCTAAAGGCTGGGGCGCCCCAGGCCTGGGGCTCCCTAAGTCTAAGGGCTGGGGCTCCCCAAACTGGGGCTTCATAAGCCGAAGGGCTGGGGCACCCCAAGCCTGGGGCTCTCTAATCCTAAGGGCTGGGGCTCCCTAAACCTAAATGCTGGGGCGCCCCAGTCCTGGGGCTCCATAACCTAAAGGCTAGGGCGCCCCAGGCCTGGGGCACCCTAAGCCTAAGGGTTGGGGCGTCCCAGTCTGGGGTTCCCAAAGCCTAAGGCAGGGGTGCCCCAGGCCTGGGGCTCCCTAAGCCTAAGTGCTGGGGCGCCACAGGCCTGGGGCTCCCTAACCTAAGTTCTAGGGCGCCCCAGGCCAGGTGCTCCCTAAGCCTAAGGGCTGGGGCGCCCCAGACCTAGGGATCCCTAAGCCTAAGGGCAGGGGCACCCCAGGCCCGGGGCTCCCTAAGCCTAATGGCTGGGGCACACCAGTCCTGGGGCACCCTAAGCCTAAGGGCTGGCACACCCCTGCATGGGGTTCCCAAAGCCTAAGGGATGGGGCGCCACAGGCCTGGGGCTCCCAAAGCCTAAAGGCTGGGGCATCCCAGGCCTGGGGCTCCCAAAGCCTACCTGGTGCTCCCTAAGCCTAAGGGCTGGGTCGCCCCAGGCCTGGGCCTCCCAAACCTAAGGGTGGGGATCCCCGGGCCTGGGGCTCCCAATGCTTAAGGGCTGGGGCGCCCCAGGACTGGGGTCCCAAATCCTAAGGGCAGGGGCACCCCAGGCCTGGGGCTCCCTAAGCCTAAGGTCTGTGGCAACCCAGGCCTTGGGCTCCCAAAGCCTAAGGGTTGGGGGGCCCCAGGCGTGGGGCTCCCTAAGCCTAAGGGCTGGGGGGCCCCAAGCCTGGGACTCCCTAAGCCTAAGGGCTGGGGCGCCCCAGGCCTTGGGCTCCCAAAGCCTAAGTGCTGGGGCGCCTCAGGCCTGGTGCTCCCTAAGCCTAAGTTCTTGGGTGCCCCAGGCCACGTGGTCCCTAAGCCTAAGGGCTGGGAAGCCCCAGGCCTAGGGCTCCCTAAGCCTAAGAGCTGGGGCGCCCCAGGCCCGGGGCTCCCGAAGCCTAAGGCAGGGGCGCCCCAGGCCTGGGGGTCCCTAAGCCTAAATGCTGGGGCGCCCCTGGCCAGGTTCCATAAGCCTAAGGGCTGGGGCGCCCCATGCATGGCGTTCCTTAAGCCTAAGGGTTGGGGCGCCCCAGGCATGAGGCTCCCTAAGCCTAAGGGTTGGGGCGTCCCAGGCCTGGGGTTCCTTAATACTAAGAGCTGTGGCGCCCCAGGCATGAGGCTCCCTAAGCCTAAGGGCTGGGGCGCCCTAGGCCTGGGGCTCCCTAACTCTAAGGGCTGGGGCGCCCCAGGCCTGGGGCTCCTTAAGCCTAAGGCTGGGACGCCCCAGGCCAGGTGCTACCTAAGCCTAAGGGCTGGGGCGCCCCCAGGCCTAGGACTCCCTAAGCCTAAGAGCTGGGGCACCCTAGGCCCGGGGCTCACTAAGCCTAATGGCTGGAGCGCCCCACGCCTGCGGCTCCCAGAGCCTAAAGGCTGGGGCGCCCCAGGCCTGGGGCTCCCTTTTCCTAAGGACTGGGGCACCCCAGGCCTGGGGCTCGAAAAGCCTAAAGGCTGCGGCGCCACAGGCCAGGAGCTCCCTAAGCCTAAGGGCTGGGGCGCCCCAGGACTGGGGTCCCAAATCCTAAGGGCTGGATCGCCCCAGGCCTTGGGCTCCCAAAGACTAAGGGCGGGGCGCCCAGGCCTAGGGCTCCCAAAGCCTAAGGGCTGGGGCACCCCAAACCTGGGACTCCCAAAGCCTAAGGGCTGGGGCGCCCCAGGCCTTGGGCTCCCAAAGCCTAAATGCTGGGGCGCCCCAGGCCTGGGGCTCCCTAAGCCTAAGGGCTGGGGCGCCCCAGGCCTTGGGCTCCCAAAGCCTAAGGGCTGGGGTGGGGGGGGCAAGCGTGGGGCTCCATAAGCCTAAGGCCTGGGAAGCCCCAGACCTGGGGCTCCCAAAGCCTAAGTGCTGGGGCGCCCCAGGCCTGGGGTTCCTTAACCCTAAGGGCTGGGGCGCCCTAGGCATGAGGCTCCCTAAGCCTAAGGGCTGGGGCGCCCTAGGCCTTGGGCTCCCTAACTCTAAGGGCTGGGGCGCCCATGGCCTGGGGCTCCCTAAGCCTAAGTGCTGGGGCGCCCCAGGCCTGGGGCTCCCTAATCCTAAGGGCTGGGGCATCCCAGGCCGGGGCTCCCAAAGCCTAAGGGCTCGGGCGCCCCAGGCCTAGGGCTCCCTAAGCCTATGGGATGGGTCGCCCCAGGCCTGGGGCTCCCTAAGCCTAAGTTCTGGGGCGCCCCACGCCAGGTGCTCCCTAAGCCTAAGGGCTGGGGCGCCCCAGGCCAAGGGATCCCTAAGCATAAGGGCAGGGGCACCCCAGTCCTGGGGCACCCAAAGCCTAATGGCTGGGGCACCCCAGTCCTGGGGCACCCAAAGCCTAATGGCTAGAGAGCCCCAGGCCTGCGGCTCCCAAAGTCTAAAGGCTGGGGCGCCCAGGCCTGGGGCTCCCAAAGCCTAAGGATTGGGGCGCGCCAGGCTTGGGGCTCCCTAAGCCTAAGGGCTGGGGCGCCCCTGGCCTGGGGCTCCCTAAGCCTAAGGTCTGTGGCGCCCCAGGCCATGGCCTCCCAAAGCCTAAGGGTTGGGAGGCCCCAGGTATGGGGCACCCTAAGCCTAAGGGCTGGAGCGCCCCAGGCCTGGGGCGTCCAAAGCCTAAGGGCTGGGGGGCCCCAAGCCTGGGACTCCCTAAGCCTAAGGGCTGGGGCGCCCCAGGCCTTGGGCTCCCAAAGCCTAAATGCTGGGGCGCCTCAGGCGTGGTGCTCCCTAAGCCTAAAGGCTGGGGCGCCCCAGGCCTGGGGCTCCCTAAGCCTAAGGGCTGGGGCTCCCCAAACTGGGGCTTCATAAGCCGAAGGGCTGGGGCACCCCAAGCCTGGGGCTCTCTAATCCTAAGGGCTGGGGCTCCCTAAACCTAAATGCTGGGGCGCCCCAGTCCTGGGGCTCCATAACCTAAAGGCTAGGGCGCCCCAGGCCTGGGGCACCCTAAGCCTAAGGGTTGGGGCGTCCCAGTCTGGGGTTCCCAAAACCTAAGGGCAGGGGTGCCCCAGGCCTGGGGCTCCCTAAGCCTAAGTGCTGGGGCGCCACAGGCCTGGGGCTCCCTAACCTAAGTTCTAGGGCGCCCCAGGCCAGGTGCTCCCTAAGCCTAAGGGCTGGGGCGCCCCAGACCTAGGGATCCCTAAGCCTAAGGGCAGGGGCACCCCAGGCCCGGGGCTCCCTAAGCCTAATGGCTGGGGCACACCAGTCCTGGGGCACCCTAAGCCTAAGGGCTGGCGCACCCCTGCCTGGGGTTCCCAAAGCCTAAGGGATGGGGCGCCACAGGCCTGGGGCTCCCAAAGCCTTAAAGCTGGGGCATCCCAGGCCTGGGGCTCCCAAAGCCTACCTGGTGCTCCCTAAGCCTAAGGGCTGGGTCGCCCCATGCCTGGGCCTCCCAAAGCCTAAGGGTGGGGATCCCCGGGCCTGGGGCGTCCTATGCCTAAGGGCTGGTGCGCCCCAGGCGTGGGGCTCCCTAAACCTAAGGCCTGGGGCTCCCCAACCTGGGGCTTCCTAATTCTAAGGGCTGGGGCGCCCCAGGCCTGGGGCACCCTAAGCCTAAGGGTTGGTGCGTCCCAATCTGGGGTTCCCAAAGCCTAAGGGCAGGGGCGCCCCAAGCCTGGGGCTCCCTAAGCCTATGGGATGGGTCGCCCCAGGCCTGGGGCTCCCTAAGCCTAAGTGCTGGGGCGCCCCAGGCCTGGGGCTCCCTAAGCCTAAGTTCTTGGGCGCCCCAGGCCAGGTGCTCCCTAAGCCTAAGGGCTGGGGTGCCCCAGGCCTAGGGATCCCTAAGCCTAAGGGCAGGGGCACCCCAGGCCAGGGGCTCCCTAAGCCTAATGGCTGGGGAACCCCAGTCATGGGGCACCCAAAGCCTAATGGCTAGAGAGCCCCAGGCCTGCGGCTCCCAAAGTCTAAAGGCTGGGGCGCCCAGGCCTGGGGCTCCCAAAGCCTAAGGATTGGGGCGCGCCAGGCTTGGGGCTCCCTAAGCCTAAGGGCTGGGGCGCCCCTGGCCTGGGGCTCCCTAAGCCTAAGGTCTGTGGCGCCCCAGGCCATGGCCTCCCAAAGCCTAAGGGTTGGGGGGCCCCAGGTATGGGGCACCCTAAGCCTAAGGGCTGGGGCGCCCCCAGGCCTGGGGCGTCCAAAGCCTAAGGGCTGGGGGGCCCCAAGCCTGGGACTCCCTAAGCCTAAGGGCTGGGGCGCCCCAGGCCTTGGGCTCCCAAAGCCTAAGTGCTGGGGCGCCTCAGGCGTGGTGCTCCCTAAGCCTAAAGGCTGGGGCGCCCCAGGCCTGGGGCTCCCTAAGTCTAAGGGCTGGGGCTCCCCAAACTGGGGCTTCATAAGCCGAAGGCTGGGGCACCCCAAGCCTGGGGCTCTCTAATCCTAAGGGCTGGGGCTCCCTAAACCTAAATGCTGGGGCGCCCCAGTCCTGGGGCTCCATAACCTAAAGGCTAGGGCGCCCCAGGCCTGGGGCACCCTAAGCCTAAGGGTTGGGGCGTCCCAGTCTGGGGTTCCCAAAGCCTAAGGCAGGGGTGCCCCAGGCCTGGGGCTCCCTAAGCCTAAGTGCTGGGGCGCCACAGGCCTGGGGCTCCCTAACCTAAGTTCTAGGGCGCCCCAGGCCAGGTGCTCCCTAAGCCTAAGGGCTGGGGCGCCCCACAACTAGGGATCCCTAAGCCTAAGGGCAGGGGCACCCCAGGCCCGGGGCTCCCTAAGCCTAATGGCTGGGGCACACCAGTCCTGGGGCACCCTAAGCCTAAGGGCTGGCACACCCCTGCCTGGGGTTCCCAAAGCCTAAGGGATGGGGCGCCACAGGCCTGGGGCTCCCAAAGCCTAAAGGCTGGGGCATCCCAGGCCTGGGGCTCCCAAAGCCTACCTGGTGCTCCCTAAGCCTAAGGGCTGGGTCGCCCCAGGCCTGGGCCTCCCAAAGCCTAAGGGTGGGGATCCCCGGGCCTGGGGCTCCCAATGCTTAAGGGCTGGGGCGCCCCAGGACCGGGGTCCCAAATCCTAAGGGCAGGGGCACCCCAGGCCTGGGGCTCCCTAAGCCTAAGGTCTGTGGCAACCCAGGCCTTGGGCTCCCAAAGCCTAAGGGTTGGGGGGCCCCAGGCGTGGGGCTCCCTAAGCCTAAGGGCTGGGGGGCCCCAAGCCTGGGACTCCCTAAGCCTAAGGGCTGGGGCGCCCCAGGCCTTGGGCTCCCAAAGCCTAAGTGCTGGGGCGCCTCAGGCCTGGTGCTCCCTAAGCCTAAGTTCTTGGGCGCCCCAGGCCACGTGGTCCCTAAGCCTAAGGGCTGGGAAGCCCCAGGCCTAGGGCTCCCTAAGCCTAAGAGCTGGGGCGCCCCAGGCCCGGGGCTCCCGAAGCCTAAGGCAGGGGCGCCCCAGGCCTGGGGGTCCCTAAGCCTAAATGCTGGGGCGCCCCTGGCCAGGTTCCATAAGCCTAAGGGCTGGGGCGCCCCATGCATGGCGTTCCTTAAGCCTAAGGGTTGGGGCGCCCCAGGCATGAGGCTCCCTAAGCCTAAGGGTTGGGGCGTCCCAGGCCTGGGGTTCCTTAATACTAAGAGCTGTGGCGCCCCAGGCATGAGGCTCCCTAAGCCTAAGGGCTGGGGCGCCCTAGGCCTGGGGCTCCCTAACTCTAAGGGCTGGGGCGCCCCAGGCCTGGGGCTCCTTAAGCCTAAGGCTGGGACGCCCCAGGCCAGGTGCTACCTAAGCCTAAGGGCTGGGGCGCCCCCAGGCCTAGGACTCCCTAAGCCTAAGAGCTGGGGCACCCTAGGCCCGGGGCTCACTAAGCCTAATGGCTGGAGCGCCCCACGCCTGCGGCTCCCAGAGCCTAAAGGCTGGGGCGCCCCAGGCCTGGGGCTCCCTTTTCCTAAGGACTGGGGCACCCCAGGCCTGGGGCTCGAAAAGCCTAAAGGCTGCGGCGCCACAGGCCAGGAGCTCCCTAAGCCTAAGGGCTGGGGCGCCCCAGGACTGGGGTCCCAAATCCTAAGGGCTGGATCGCCCCAGGCCTTGGGCTCCCAAAGACTAAGGGCGGGGCGCCCAGGCCTAGGGCTCCCAAAGCCTAAGGGCTGGGGCACCCCAAACCTGGGACTCCCAAAGCCTAAGGGCTGGGGCGCCCCAGGCCTTGGGCTCCCTAAGCCTAAGGGCTGGGGCGCCCCAGGACTGGGGTCCCAAATACTAAGGGCTGGTGTGCCCCAGGCGTGGGGCTCCCTAAGCCTAAGGGCTGGGAAGCCCCAGGCGTGGGGCTCCCAAAGCCTAAGTGCTGGGGCGCCCCTGGCCAGTTTCTCCCTAAGCCTAAGGGCTGGGGCGCCCCAGGTCTGGGGTTCCTTAAGCCTAAGGGCTGGGGCGTCCCAGGCCTGGGGTTCCTTAATCCTAAGGGCTGGGGAGTCCCAGGCTTGAGGCTCCCTAAGCCTAAGGGCTGGGGCCCCCTAGACCTGGGCCTCCCTAACTCTAAGGGCTGGGGCGCCCAAGACCTGGGGCTCCCTAAGCCTAAGTGCTGGGGCACCCCAGGCCTGGGGCACCCTAAGCCTAAGGGTTGGTGCGTCCCAATCTGGGGTTCCCAAAGCCTAAGGGCAGGGGCGCCCCAAGCCTGGGGCTCCCTAAGCCTATGGGATGGGTCGCCCCAGGCCTGGGGCTCCCTAAGCCTAAGTGCTGGGGCGCCCCAGGCCTGGGGCTCCCTAAGCCTAAGTTCTTGGGCGCCCCAGGCCAGGTGCTCCCTAAGCCTAAGGGCTGGGGAGCCCCAGGCCAGGGGTTCCTTAATCCTAAGGGCTGGGGAGCACCAGGCATGAGGCTCCCTAAGCGTAAGGGCTGGGGCGCCCTAGGCCTCGGCCACCCTAACTCTAAGGGCTGGGGCGCCCACACCTGGGGCTCCCTAAGCCTAAGTGCTGGGGCGCCCCAGAACTGGGGCACCCTAAGCCTAAGGGTTGGGGCGTCCCAGTCTGGGGTTCCCAAAGCCTATGGGATGGGTCGCCCCAGGCCTGGGGCTCCCTAAGCCTAAGTGCTGGGGCGCCCCAGGCCTGGGGCTCCCTAAGCCTATGGAGTGGGTCGCCCCAGGCCCTGGGGCTCCCTAAGCCTAAGTTCTGGGGCGCCCCAACCAGGTGTTCCTAAAGCCTAAAAGCTGGGGCGCCCCAGGCCTGGGGCTCCCTTTTCCTAAGGACTGGGGCACCCCACGCCTGGGTCTCCCAAAGCCTAAGGGTTTGTGGCGCCACCGGCCTGGGCTCCCTAAGCCTAAGGGCTGGGGCGCCCCAGGACTGGGGTCCCAAATATTAAGGGCTGGGGTGCCCCAGGACTGGGGTCCCAAATACTAAGGGCTGGGGTGCCCCAGGCGTGGGGCTCCCTAAGCCTAAGGGCTGGGAAGCCCCAGGCTTGGGCTCCCAAAGCCTAAGTGCTGGGGCGCCCCTGGCCAGTTTCTCCCTAAGCCTAAGGGCTGGGGCGCCCCAGGTCTGGGGTTCCTTAAGCCTAAGGGCTGGGGCGTCCCAGGCCTGGGGTTCCTTAATCCTAAGGGCTGGGGAGTCCCAGGCTTGAGGCTCCCTAAGCCTAAGGGCTGGGGCGCCCTAGACCTGGGCCTCCCTAACTCTAAGGACTGGGGCGCCCAAGACCTGGGGCTCCCTAAGCCTAAGTGCTGGGGCACCCCAGGCCTGGGGCACCCTAAGCCTAAGGGTTGGTGCGTCCCAATCTGGGGTTCCCAAAGCCTAAGGCCAGGGCCGCCCCAAGCCTGGGGCTCCCTAAGCCTATGGGATGGGTCGCCCCAGGCCTGGGGCTCCCTAAGCCTAAGTGCTGGGGCGCCCCAGGCCTGGGGCTCCCTAAGCCTAAGTTCTTGGGCGCCCCAGGCCAGGTGCTCCCTAAGCCTAAGGGCTGGGGCGCCCCAGGCCTAGGGATCCCTAAGCCTAAGGGCAGGGGCACCCCAGGCCAGGGGCTCCCTAAGCCTAATGGCTGGGGCACCCCAGTCCTGGGGTACCCAAAGCCTAATGGCTAGAGAGCCCCAGGCCTGCGGCTCCCAAAGTCTAAAGGCTGGGGCGCCCAGGCCTGGGGCTCCCAAAGCCTAAGGATTGGGGCGCGCCAGGCTTGGGGCTCCCTAAGCCTAAGGGCTGGGGCGCCCCTGGCCTGGGGCTCCCTAAGCCGAAGGTCTGTGGCGCCCCAGGCCATGGCCTCCCAAAGCCTAAGGGTTGGGGGGCCCCAGGTATGGGGCACCCTAAGCCTAAGGGCTGGGGCGCCCCAGGCCTGGGGCGTCCAAAGCCTAAGGGCTGGGGGCCCCAAGCCTGGGACTCCCTAAGCCTAAGGGCTGGGGCGCCCCAGGCCTTGGGCTCCCAAAGCCTAAGTGCTGGGGCGCCTCAGGCGTGGTGCTCCCTAAGCCTAAAGGCTGGGGCGCCCCAGGCCTGGGGCTCCCTAAGCCTACGGGCTGGGGCATCCCAGGCCTGGGACTCCCTAAGCCTAAGGGCTGGGGCGCCCTAGGCCTGGGGCTCCCTAAGCCTAAGGGCTGGGGCGCCCCAGGCCTTGGGCTCCCAAAGCCTAAGGGCTGGGGTGGGGGGGGCAAGCGTGGGGCTCCATAAGCCTAAGGCCTGGGAAGCCCCAGACCTGGGGCTCCCAAAGCCTAAGTGCTGGGGCGCCCCAGGCCTGGGGTTCCTTAACCCTAAGGGCTGGGGCGCCCTAGGCATGAGGCTCCCTAAGCCTAAGGGCTGGGGCGCCCTAGGCCTTGGGCTCCCTAACTCTAAGGGCTGGGGCGCCCATGGCCTGGGGCTCCCTAATCCTAAGTGCTGGGGCGCCCCAGGCCTGGGGCTCCCTAATCCTAAGGGCTGGGGCATCCCAGGCCGGGGCTCCCAAAGCCTAAGGGCTCGGGCGCCCCAGGCCTAGGGCTCCCTAAGCCTATGGGATGGGTCGCCCCAGGCCTGGGGCTCCCTAAGCCTAAGTTCTGGGGCGCCCCACGCCAGGTGCTCCCTAAGCCTAAGGGCTGGGGCGCCCCAGGCCAAGGGATCCCTAAGCATAAGGGCAGGGGCACCCCAGTCCTGGGGCACCCAAAGCCTAATGGCTGGAGCGCCCCAGGCTGCGGCTCCCGAAGCCTAAAGGCTGGAGCGCCCCAGGCCTGGGGCTCCCAAAGCCTAAGGGCTGGGGCGCGCCAGGCTTGGGGCTCCCTAAGCCTAAGGGCTAGGGCTCCCATGGCCTGGGGCTACCTAAGCCTAAGGGCAGGTGCACCCCAGGCCAGGGGGTCCCTAAGCCTAAGTTCTGGGGCGCCCCAGGCCTGGGGCTCCCTATGCTTAAGGGCTGGGGTGCCCCAGGACTGGGTTCCCAAATCCTAAGGGCTGGGGCGCCCCAGGCCTTGGGCTCCCAACACCTAAGTGCTGGGGCGCCTCAGGCCTGGTGCTCCCTAAGCCTAAGGGCTGGGGCGCCCCAGGCCCTGGGCTCCCTTTTCCTAAGGACTGGGGCACCCCACTCCTGGGGCTCCCACAGCCCAAGGGTTTGGGGCGCCGCAGGCCTGGGCCTCCCTAAGACTAAGGGCTGGGGCGCCCCAGGACTGTGGTCCCAAATACTAAAGTCTGGGGCGCCCCAGACCTGGGGCTACCTAAGACTAAGGGCAGGGTCGCCCAAGGCCTGGGGGTCCCTAAGCCTAATGGCTGGGGCATCCCAGGCCTGGGGCTCCATAAGCCTAAGTGCTGGGGTGCCCCAGGCCTGTGGTTCCTTAAAACAAAGGCTGGGGCGCCCCAGGCATGAGGCTCCCTAAGCCGAAGTGCTGGGGTGCCCCAGGCCTGGGGCTCCCTAAGCCTACGGGCTGGCGCACCCCTGCCTGGGGCTCCCAAAGCCTAAGGGCTGGGGCATCCCAGGCCTGGGGCTCCCAAAGCCTAAGGGCTGGGGAGCCACAGGCCTGGGGATCCCTAAGCCTAAGGGCTGGGGCATCCCAGGCCTGGGGCTCCCAAAGCCTAAGTTCTGGGGCGCCCCAGGCCAGGTGTTCCCTAAGCCTAAGGGCTGGGGCGCCCCAGGCCTGGGGCTCCCAAAGCCTAAGTGCTAGGGCGCCCCTGGCCAGGTTCTCCCTTAGCCTAAGGGCTGGGGAGCCCCAGACCAGGGGTTCCTTAATCCTAAGGGCTGGGGAGCACCAGGCATGAGGCTCCCTAAGCGTAAGGGCTGGGGCGCCCTAGGCCTCGGCCACCCTAACTCTAAGGGCTGGGGCGCCCACACCTGGGGCTCCCTAAGCCTAAGTGCTGGGGCGCCCCAGAACTGGGGCACCCTAAGCCTAAGGGTTGGGGCGTCCCAGTCTGGGGTTCCCAAAGCCTATGGGATGGGTCGCCCCAGGCCTGGGGCTCCCTAAGCCTAAGTGCTGGGGCGCCCCAGGCCTGGGGCTCCCTAAGCCTATGGAGTGGGTCGCCCCAGGCCCTGGGGCTCCCTAAGCCTAAGTTCTGGGGCGCCCCAACCAGGTGTTCCTAAAGCCTAAAAGCTGGGGCGCCCCAGGCCTGGGGCTCCCTTTTCCTAAGGACTGGGGCACCCCACGCCTGGGTCTCCCAAAGCCTAAGGGTTTGTGGCGCCACCGGCCTGGGCTCCCTAAGCCTAAGGGCTGGGGCGCCCCAGGACTGGGGTCCCAAATACTAAGGGCTGGGGTGCCCCAGGCGTGGTGCTCCCTAAGCCTAAGGGCTGGGAAGCCCCAGGCGTGGGGCTCCCAAAGCCTAAGTGCTGGGGCGCCCCTGGCCAGTTTCTCCCTAAGCCTAAGGGCTGGGGCGCCCCAGGTCTGGGGTTCCTTAAGCCTAAGGGCTGGGGCGTCCCAGGTCTGGTGTTCCTTAATCCTAAGGGCTGGGGAGTCCCAGGCTTGAGGCTCCCTAAGCCTAAGGGCTGGGGCGCCCTAGACCTGGGCCTCCCTAACTCTAAGGGCTGGGGCGCCCAAGACCTGGGGCTCCCTAAGCCTAAGTGCTGGGGCACCCCAGGCCTGGGGCACCCTAAGCCTAAGGGTTGGTGCGTCCCAATCTGGGGTTCCCAAAGCCTAAGGGCAGGCGCGCCCCAAGCCTGGGGCTCCCTAAGCCTATGGGATGGGTCGCCCCAGGCCTGGGGCTCCCTAAGCCTAAGTGCTGGGGCGCCCCAGGCCTGGGGCTCCCTAAGCCTAAGTTCTTGGGCGCCCCAGGCCAGGTGCTCCCTAAGCCTAAGGGCTGGGGAGCCCCAGGCCAGGGGTTCCTTAATCCTAAGGGCTGGGGAGCACCAGGCATGAGGCTCCCTAAGCGTAAGGGCTGGGGCGCCCTAGGCCTCGGCCACCCTAACTCTAAGGGCTGGGGCGCCCACACCTGGGGCTCCCTAAGCCTAAGTGCTGGGGCGCCCCAGAACTGGGGCACCCTAAGCCTAAGGGTTGGGGCGTCCCAGTCTGGGGTTCCCAAAACCTATGGGATGGGTCGCCCCAGGCCTGGGGCTCCCTAAGCCTAAGTGCTGGGGCGCCCCAGGCCTGGGGCTCCCTAAGCCTATGGTGTGGGTCGCCCCAGGCCCTGGGGCTCCCTAAGCCTAAGTTCTGGGGCGCCCCAACCAGGTGTTCCTAAAGCCTAAAAGCTGGGGCGCCCCAGGCCTGGGGCTCCCTTTTCCTAAGGACTGGGGCACCCCACGCCTGGGTCTCCCAAAGCCTAAGGGATTGTGGCGCCACCGGCCTGGGCTCCCTAAGCCTAAGGGCTGGGGCGCCCCAGGACTGGGGTCCCAAATATTAAGGGCTGGGGTGCCCCAGGACTGGGGTCCCAAATACTAAGGGCTGGGGTGCCCCAGGCGTGGGGCTCCCTAAGCCTAAGGGCTGGGAAGCCCCAGGCTTGGGCTCCCAAAGCCTAAGTGCTGGGGCGCCCCTTGCCAGTTTCTCCCTAAGCCTAAGGGCTGGGGCGTCCCAGGTCTGGGGTTCCTTAAGCCTAAGGGCTGGGGCGTCCCAGGCCTGGGGTTCCTTAATCCTAAGGGCTGGGGAGTCCCAGGCTTGAGGCTCCCTAAGCCTAAGGGCTGGGGCGCCCTAGACCTGGGCCTCCCTAACTCTAAGGGCTGGGGCGCCCAAGACCTGGGGCTCCCTAAGCCTAAGTGCTGGGGCACCCCAGGCCTGGGGCACCCTAAGCCTAAGGGTTGGTGCGTCCCAATCTGGGGTTCCCAAAGCCTAAGGGCAGGGGCGCCCAAAGCCTGGGGCTCCCTAAGCCTATGGGATGGGTCGCCCCAGGCCTGGGGCTCCCTAAGCCTAAGTGCTGGGGCGCCCCAGGCCTGGGGCTCCCTAAGCCTAAGTTCTTGGGCGCCCCAGGCCAGGTGCTCCCTAAGCCTAAGGGCTGGGGCGCCCCAGGCCTAGGGATCCCTAAGCCTAAGGGCAGGGGCACCCCAGGCAAGGGGCTCCCTAAGCCTAATGGCTGGGGCACCCCAGTCCTGGGGTACCCAAAGCCTAATGGCTAGAGAGCCCCAGGCCTGCGGCTCCCAAAGTCTAAAGGCTGGGGCGCCCAGGCCTGGGGCTCCCAAAGCCTAAGGATTGGGGCGCGCCAGGCTTGGGGCTCCCTAAGCCTAAGGGCTGGGGCGCCCCTGGCCTGGGGCTCCCTAAGCCGAAGGTCTGTGGCGCCCCAGGCCATGGCCTCCCAAAGCCTAAGGGTTGGGGGGCCCCAGGTATGGGGCACCCTAAGCCTAAGGGCTGGGGCGCCCCAGGCCTGGGGCGTCCAAAGCCTAAGGGCTGGGGGCCCCAAGCCTGGGACTCCCTAAGCCTAAGGGCTGGGGCGCCCCAGGCCTTGGGCTCCCAAAGCCTAAGTGCTGGGGCGCCTCAGGCGTGGTGCTCCCTAAGCCTAAAGGCTGGGGCGCCCCAGGCCTGGGGCTCCCTAAGCCTACGGGCTGGGGCATCCCAGGCCTGGGACTCCCTAAGCCTAAGGGCTGGGGCGCCCCAGGCCTTGGGCTCCCAAAGCCTAAGTGCTGGGGCGCCTCAGGCGTGGTGCTCCCAAAGCCTAAGGGATGGGACGCCACATGCCTGGGGCTCCCAAAGCCTAAGGGCTGGGGCATCCCAGGCCTGGGGCTCCCAAAGCCTAAGGGCTGGGGAGCCACAGGCCTGGGGCTCCCTAAGCCTAAGTTCTGGGGCGCCCCAGGCCAGGTGCTCCCTAAGCCTAAGGGCTCGGGCACCCCAGGCCTAGGGATCCCTAAGCCTAAGGGCAGGGGCACCCCAGGCCTGGGGCTCCCTAAGCCTAAGGTCTGTGGCAACCCAGGCCTTGGGCTCCCAAAGCCTAAGGGTTGGGGGTCCCCAGGCGTGGGGCTCCCTAAGCCTAAGTGCTGGGGGGCCCCAAGCCTGGGACTCCCTAAGCCTAAGGGCTGGGGCGCCCCAGGCCTTGGGCTCCCAAAGCCTAAGTGCTGGGGCGCCTCAGGCCTGGTGCTCCCTAAGCCTAAGTTCTTGGGCGCCCCAGGCCACGTGGTCCCTAAGCCTAAGGGCTGGGAAGCCCCAGGCCTAGGGCTCCCTAAGCCTAAGAGCTGGGGCGCCCCAGGCCCGGGGCTCCCGAAGCCTAAGGCAGGGGCGCCCCAGGCCTGGGGGTCCCTAAGCCTAAATGCTGGGGCGCCCCTGGCCAGGTTCCATAAGCCTAAGGGCTGGGGCGCCCCATGCATGGCGTTCCTTAAGCCTAAGGGTTGGGGCGCCCCAGGCATGAGGCTCCCTAAGCCTAAGGGTTGGGGCGTCCCAGGCCTGGGGTTCCTTAATACTAAGAGCTGTGGCGCCCCAGGCATGAGGCTCCCTAAGCCTAAGGGCTGGGGCGCCCTAGGCCTGGGGCTCCCTAACTCTAAGGGCTGGGGCGCCCCAGGCCTGGGGCTCCTTAAGCCTAAGGCTGGGACGCCCCAGGCCAGGTGCTACCTAAGCCTAAGGGCTGGGGCGCCCCCAGGCCTAGGACTCCCTAAGCCTAAGAGCTGGGGCACCCTAGGCCCGGGGCTCACTAAGCCTAATGGCTGGAGCGCCCCACGCCTGCGGCTCCCAGAGCCTAAAGGCTGGGGCGCCCCAGGCCTGGGGCTCCCTTTTCCTAAGGACTGGGGCACCCCAGGCCTGGGGCTCGAAAAGCCTAAAGGCTGCGGCGCCACAGGCCAGGAGCTCCCTAAGCCTAAGGGCTGGGGCGCCCCAGGACTGGGGTCCCAAATCCTAAGGGCTGGATCGCCCCAGGCCTTGGGCTCCCAAAGACTAAGGGCGGGGCGCCCAGGCCTAGGGCTCCCAAAGCCTAAGGGCTGGGGCACCCCAAACCTGGGACTCCCAAAGCCTAAGGGCTGGGGCGCCCCAGGCCTTGGGCTCCCAAAGCCTAAATGCTGGGGCGCCCCAGGCCTGGGGCTCCCTAAGCCTAAGGGCTGGGGCGCCCCAGGCCTTGGGCTCCCAAAGCCTAAGGGCTGGGGTGGGGGGGGCAAGCGTGGGGCTCCATAAGCCTAAGGCCTGGGAAGCCCCAGACCTGGGGCTCCCAAAGCCTAAGTGCTGGGGCGCCCCAGGCCTGGGGTTCCTTAACCCTAAGGGCTGGGGCGCCCTAGGCATGAGGCTCCCTAAGCCTAAGGGCTGGGGCGCCCTAGGCCTTGGGCTCCCTAACTCTAAGGGCTGGGGCGCCCATGGCCTGGGGCTCCCTAAGCCTAAGTGCTGGGGCGCCCCAGGCCTGGGGCTCCCTAATCCTAAGGGCTGGGGCATCCCAGGCCGGGGCTCCCAAAGCCTAAGGGCTCGGGCGCCCCAGGCCTAGGGCTCCCTAAGCCTATGGGATGGGTCGCCCCAGGCCTGGGGCTCCCTAAGCCTAAGTTCTGGGGCGCCCCACGCCAGGTGCTCCCTAAGCCTAAGGGCTGGGGCGCCCCAGGCCAAGGGATCCCTAAGCATAAGGGCAGGGGCACCCCAGTCCTGGGGCACCCAAAGCCTAATGGCTGGAGCGCCCCAGGCTGCGGCTCCCAAAGCCTAAAGGCTGGAGCGCCCCAGGCCTGGGGCTCCCAAAGCCTAAGGGCTGGGGCGCGCCAGGCTTGGGGCTCCCTAAGCCTAAGGGCTAGGGCTCCCATGGCCTGGGGCTACCTAAGCCTAAGGGCAGGTGCACCCCAGGCCAGAGGGTCCCTAAGCCTAAGTTCTGGGGCGCCCCAGGCCTTGGGCTCCCTATGCCTAAGGGCTGGGGTGCCCCAGGCCTTGGGCTCCCAACACCTAAGTGCTGGGGCGCCTCAGGCCTGGTGCTCCCTAAGCCTAAGGGCTGGGGCGCCCCAGGCCCTGGGCTCCCTTTTCCTAAGGACTGGGGCACCCCAGTCCTGGGGCTCCCACAGCCCAAGGGTTTGGGGCGCCGCAGGCCTGGGCCTATCTAAGACTAAGGGCTGGGGCGCCCCAGGACTGTGGTCCCAAATACTAAAGTCTGGGGCGCCCCAGACCTGGGGCTACCTAAGCCTAAGGGCAGGGGCGCCCAAGGCCTGGGGGTCCCTAAGCCTAATGGCTGGGGCACCCCAGGCCTGGGGCTCCATAAGCCTAAGTGCTTGGGTGCCCCAGGCCTGTGGTTCCCAAAGCCTCAGGATTGGGGCACGCCAGGCTTGGGGCTCCCTAAGCCTAAGGGCTGGGGCGCCCCTGGCCTGGGGCTCCCTAAGCCTAAGGTCTGTGGCGCCCCAGACCTCTGGCTCCCAACGCGTAAGGGTTGGGGGTCCAGGCGTGGGGCTCCCTAAGCCTAAGGGCTGTGGCGCCCCAGGCCTGGGGCGCCCAAAGCCTAAGGGCTGGGGGGCCCCAAGCCTGGGACTCCCTAAGCCTAAGGGCTGGGGCGCCCCAGGCCTTGGGCTCCCAAGCCTAAATGCTGGGGCGCCTCAGGCCTGGTGCTCCCTAAGCCTAAGGCCTGGGGCGCCCCAGGCCTGGGGCTCCCAAAGCCTAAGGGCTGGGGTTCCCCAAACTGGGGCTTCCTAAGCCTAAGGGCTGGGGCACCCCAAGCCTGGGGCTCCCTAATCCTAAGGGCTGGGCGCCCCAGGCCTGGGGCTCCCTAAACCTAAATGCTGGGGCACCCCAGTCCTGGGGCTCCATAACCTAAAGGCTGGGGCGCCCCAGGTTTGGGGCTCCCAAGGCCTAATGACTGGGGCGCCCCAGTCCTGGGGCTCCCAAAGCCTAAAGGCTGGGGTGCACAGGCCTGGGCCTCCCTAAGCTTAAGGGCTGGAGCGCCCAAGGCTTGGGGCTCCCTAAGCTTAAGGGCTGGGGCGCCCAAGGCTTGGGGCTCTCTAAGCCTAAAGGCTTTGGCGCCCCACCTGTGGCTCCCTAAGCCTAAGTGCTGGGGCGCCCCAGGCCTGGGGCTACCTAAGCTTAAGGGATGGGGCGCCCCATCCTGGGGCTACCCAAGCCTAAGGGCAGGGGCGCCCCAAGCCTGGGATTCGCTAAGCCTAAGGGCTGGGGAGCCCCAGGCCTTGGGCTCCCAAAGTGTAAATGCTGGGGCGCCACAGGCCTGAGGATCCCTAAGCCTAAGGGCTGGGGCGCCCCAGGCCTTGGGCTCCCAAATCCTAAGGACTGGGGGGGGGCAGGCGTGGGGCTCCCTAAGCCTAAGGGCTGGGAAGCCCCAGGCCTCGGGCTCCCAAAGCCTAAGTGCTGGGGCGCTCCTGGCCAGGTTCTCCCTAAGCCTAAGGGCTGGGATGCCCCAGGCCTGGGGTTCCTTAAACCTAAGGGCTGGGAAGCCCCTGGCCTGGGGCATCTAAAGCTAAGGGCTGTGGAGTCCCAGGCCTGGGGCTCCGTAAGCCTAAGGGCAGGGGCGCCCCAGGTCTAGGGGACCCTAAGCCAAATGCTGGGGCACCCCAGGCTTGGGGCTCCCAAAGCCTAAGTGCTGGGGCGCCCCTGGCCAGGTTCTCCCTAAGCCTAAGGGATGGGGTGCCCCAGGCCTGGGGTTCCTTAAGCCTAAGGCTGGGGTGCCCCAGGCATGAGGCTCCCTAAGCCTAAGGGCTGGGGCGTCTCAGGCCTGGGGTTCCTTTATCCTAAGGGCTGGGGCGCCCCAGGCATGAGGCTTCCTAAGCCTAAGGGCTGGGGCGCCCTAGGCCTGGGGCTTCCTAACTCTAAGAGCTGGGGCGCCCAAGGCCTGCGGCTCCCTAAGCCTAAGTGCTGGGACGCCCCTGGCCTGGGGTTCCCTAAGCCTAAGGGCTGGGGCGTCCCAGGTCGGGGTTCCCAAAGCCTAAGGGCTGGGGCGCCCCAGGCCAGGTGCTCCCTAAGCCTAAGGGCTGGGGCGCCCCAGGCATAGGGCTCCCAAAGCCTAAGGGCTTGGGCGCCCCAGGCATGTGGCTCCCAAAGCCTAAGGGCTGGGGCGCCCCAGGCCTGGGGATCCCTAAGCCTAAGAGCTGGGGCGTCCCAGGCCTGGGGTTCCTTAATCCTAAGGGAATGGGGCGCCCCAGGCATGAGGCTCCCTAAGCCTAAGGGCTGGGCGCCCTAGGCCTGGGGCTCCCTAATTCTAAGGGCTGGGGCGCCCAAGGCCTGGGGCTCCCTAAGCCTAAGGGCTGGTGCGTCCCAGGCCGGGGCTCCCAAAGCCTAAGGGCTGGGGCGCCCGAGGCCTGGGGCTCCCAAAGCCTATGGTATGGGTCGCCACAGGCCTGGAGCTCCCTATGCCTAAATGCTGGGGCGCCCCAGGCCTCGGGCTCCCTAAGCCTACGTTCTGGGGCGCCCCAGACCAGATGCTCCCTAAGCCTATGGGCTGGAGCGCCCCAGGCCTAGGGTTCCCTAAGCCTAAGGCCTGGGGCGCCCCAGGCCCTAGGCTCCCTAAGCCTAATGGCTGGAGTGCCCCAGGCCTGAAGCTTCCAAAGCCTAAGGGCTGGGGCGCCCCTGGCCAGTTTCTCCCTAAACCTAAGGGCTGGGGCGCACCAGACTTGAGGCTCCCTAAGCCTACGGGCTGGCGCACCCCTGCCTGGGGTTCCCAAAGCCTAAGGGATGGGGCGCCACATGCCTGGGGCTCCCAAAGCCTAAGAGCTGGGGCATCCCAGGCCTGGGGCTCCCAAAGCCTAAGGGCTGGGGAGCCACAGGCCTGGGGATCCCTAAGCCTAAGTTCTGGGGCGCCCCAGGCCAGGTGTTCCCTAAGCCTAAGGGCTGGGGCGCCCCAGGCCTGGGGCTCCCAAAGCCTAAGTGCTGGGGCACCCCTGGCCAGGTTCTCCCTTAGCCTAAGGGCTGGGGCGCCCCAGGCCAGGGGTTCCTTAATCCTAAGGGCTGGGGAGCACCAGGCATGAGGCTCCCTAAGCGTAAGGGCTGGGGCGCCCTAGGCCTCGGCCACCCTAACTCTAAGGGCTGGGGCGCCCACACCTGGGGCTCCCTAAGCCTAAGTGCTGGGGCGCCCCAGAACTGGGGCACCCTAAGCCTAAGGGTTGGGGCGTCCCAGTCTGGGGTTCCCAAAGCCTATGGGATAGGTCGCCCCAGGCCTGGGGCTCCCTAAGCCTAAGTGCTGGGGCGCCCCAGGCCTGGGGCTCCCTAAGCCTATGGAGTGGGTCGCCCCAGGCCCTGGGGCTCCCTAAGCCTAAGTTCTGGGGCGCCCCAACCAGGTGTTCCTAAAGCCTAAAAGCTGGGGCGCCCCAGGCCTGGGGCTCCCTTTTCCTAAGGACTGGGGCACCCCACGCCTGGGTCTCCCAAAGCCTAAGGGTTTGTGGTGCCACCGGCCTGGGCTCCCTAAGCCTAAGGGCTGGGGCGCCCCAGGACTGGGGTCCCAAATACTAAGGGCTGGGGTGCCCCAGGCGTGGGGCTCCCTAAGCCTAAGGGCTGGGAAGCCCCAGGCGTGGGGCTCCCAAAGCCTAAGTGCTGGGGCGCCCCTGGCCAGTTTCTCCCTAAGCCTAAGGGCTGGGGCGCCCCAGGTCTGGGGTTCCTTAAGCCTAAGGGCTGGGGCGTCCCCGCCTGGGGTTCCTTAATCCTAAGGGCTGGGGAGTCCCAGGCTTGAGGCTCCCTAAGCCTAAGGGCTGGGGCGCCCTAGACCTGGGCCTCCCTAACTCTAAGGGCTGGGGCGCCCAAGACCTGGGGCTCCCTAAGCCTAAGTGCTGGGGCACCCCAGGCCTGGGGCACCCTAAGCCTAAGGGTTGGTGCGTCCCAATCTGGGGTTCCCAAAGCCTAAGGGAAGGGGCGCCCCAAGCCTGGGGCTCCCTAAGCCTATGGGATGGGTCGCCCCAGGCCTAGGGCTCCCTAAGCCTAAGTGCTGGGGCGCCCCAGGAATGGGGCTCCCTAAGCCTAAGTTCTTGGGCGCCCCAGGCCAGGTGCTCCCTAAGCCTAAGGGCTGGGGAGCCCCAGGCCAGGGGTTCCTTAATCCTAAGGGCTGGGGAGCACCAGGCATGAGGCTCCCTAAGCGTAAGGGCTGGGGCGCCCTAGGCCTCGGCCACCCTAACTCTAAGGGCTGGGGCGCCCACACCTGGGGCTCCCTAAGCCTAAGTGCTGGGGCGCCCCAGAACTGGGGCACCCTAAGCCTAAGGGTTGGGGCGCCCCAGTCTGGGGTTCCCAAAGCCTATGGGATGGGTCGCCCCAGGCCTGGGGCTCCCTAAGCCTAAGTGCTGGGGCGCCCCAGGCCTGGGGCTCCCTAAGCCTATGGAGTGGGTCGCCCCAGGCCCTGGGGCTCCCTAAGCCTAAGTTCTGGGGCGCCCCAACCAGGTGTTCCTAAAGCCTAAAAGCTGGGGCGCCCCAGGCCTGGGGCTCCCTTTTCCTAAGGACTGGGGCACCCCACGCCTGGGTCTCCCAAAGCCTAAGGGTTTGTGGCGCCACCGGCCTGGGCTCCCTAAGCCTAAGGGCTGGGGCGCCCCAGGACTGGGGTCCCAAATATTAAGGGCTGGGGTGCCCCAGGACTGTGGTCCCAAATACTAAGGGCTGGGGTGCCCCAGGCGTGGGGCTCCCTAAGCCTAAGGGCTGGGAAGCCCCAGGCGTGGGGCTCCCAAAGCCTAAGTGCTGGGGCGCCCCTGGCCAGTTTCTCCCTAAGCCTAAGGGCTGGGGCGCCCCAGGTCTGGGGTTCCTTAAGCCTAAGGGCTGGGGCGTCCCAGGCCTGGGGTTCCTTAATCCTAAGGGCTGGGGAGTCCCAGGCTTGAGGCTCCCTAAGCCTAAGGGCTGGGGCGCCCTAGACCTGGGCCTCCCTAACTCTAAGGGCTGGGGCGCCCAAGACCTGGGGCTCCCTAAGCCTAAGTGCTGGGGCACCCCAAGCCTGGGGCACCCTAAGCCTAAGGGTTGGTGCGTCCCAATCTGGGGTTCCCAAAGCCTAAGGGCAGGGGCGCCCCAAGCCTGGGGCTCCCTAAGCCTATGGGATGGGTCGCCCCAGGCCTGGGGCTCCCTAAGCCTAAGTGCTGGGGCGCCCCAGGCCTGGGGCTCCCTAAGCCTAAGTTCTTGGGCGCCCCAGGCCAGGTGCTCCCTAAGCCTAAGGGCTGGGGCGCCCCAGGCCTAGGGATCCCTAAGCCTAAGGGCAGGGGCACCCCAGGCCAGGGGCTCCCTAAGCCTAATGGCTGGGGCACCCCAGTCCTGGGGCACCCAAAGCCTAATGGCTAGAGAGCCCCAGGCCTGCGGCTCCCAAAGTCTAAAGGCTGGGGCGCCCAGGCCTGGGGCTCCCAAAGCCTAAGGATTGGGGCGCGCCAGGCTTGGGGCTCCCTAAGCCTAAGGGCTGGGGCGCCCCTGGCCTGGGGCTCCCTAAGCCTAAGGTCTGTGGCGCCCCAGGCCATGGCCTCCCAAAGCCTAAGGGTTGGGGGGCCCCAGGTATGGGGCACCCTAAGCCTAAGGGCTGGGGCGCCCCAGGCCTGGGGCGTCCAAAGCCTAAGGGCTGGGGGCCCCAAGCCTGGGACTCCCTAAGCCTAAGGGCTGGGGCGCCCCAGGCCTTGGGCTCCCAAAGCCTAAGTGCTGGGGCGCCTCAGGCGTGGTGCTCCCTAAGCCTAAAGGCTGGGGCGCCCCAGGCCTGGGGCTCCCTAAGCCTAAGGGCTGGGGCTCCCCAAACTGGGGCTTCCTAAGCCGAAGGGCTGGGGCACCCCAAGCTTGGGGCTCTCTAATCCTAAGGGCTGGGGCTCCCTAAACCTAAATGCTGCGGCGCCCCAGTCCTGGGGCTCCATAATCTAAAGGCTAGGGCGCCCCAGGCCTGGGGCACCCTAAGCCTAAGGGTTGGGGCGTCCCAGTCTGGGGTTCCCAAAGCCTAAGGGCAGGGGTGCCCCAGGCCTGGGGCTCTCTAAGCCTAAGTGCTGGGGCGCCACAGGCCTGGGGCTCCCTAAGCCTAAGTTCTAGGGCGCCCCAGGCCAGGTGCTCCTAAGCCTAAGGGCTGGGGCGTCCCAGACCTAGGGATCCCTAAGCCTAAGGGCAGGGGCACCCCAGGCCCGGGGCTCCCTAAGCCTAATGGCTGGGGCACCCCAGTCCTGGGGCACCCATAGCCTAATGGCTAGAGCGCCCCAGGCCTGCGGTTCCCAAAGCCTAATGACTGGGGCGCCCAGGCCTGGGGTTCCCAAAGCCTAAGGTCTGTGGCGCCCCAGACTTCTGGCTCCCAACGCCTAAGGGTTGGGGGTCCAGGCGTGGGGCTCCCTAAGCCTAAGGGCTGTGGCGCCCCAGGCCTGGGGCGCCCAAAGCCTAAGGGCTGGGGGGCCCCAAGCCTGGGACTCCCTAAGCCTAAGGGCTGGGGCGCCCCAGGCCTTGGGCTCCCAAGCCTAAATGCTGGGGCGCCTCAGGCCTGGTGCTCCCTAAGCCTAAGGCCTGGGGCGCCCCAGGCCTGGGGCTCCCAAAGCCTAAGGGCTGGGGCTCCCCAAACTGGGGCTTCCTAAGCCTAAGGGCTGGGGCACCCCAAGCCTGGGGCTCCCTAATCCTAAGGGCTGGGCGCCCCAGGCCTGGGGCTCCCTAAACCTAAATGCTGGGGCACCCCAGTCCTGGGGCTCCATAACCTAAAGGCTGGGGCGCCCCAGGTTTGGGGCTCCCAAGGCCTAATGACTGGGGCGCCCCAGTCCTGGGGCTCCCAAAGCCTAAAGGCTGGGGTGCACAGGCCTGGGCCTCCCTAAGCTTAAGGGCTGGAGCGCCCAAGGCTTGGGGCTCCCTAAGCTTAAGGGCTGGGGCGCCCAAGGCTTGGGGCTCCCTAAGCCTAAAGGCTTTGGCGCCCCACCTGTGGCTCCCTAAGCCTAAGTGCTGGGGCGCCCCAGGCCTGGGGCTACCTAAGCTTAAGGGATGGGGCGCCCCATCCTGGGGCTACCCAAGCCTAAGGGCAGGGGCGCCCCAAGCCTGGGATTCGCTAAGCCTAAGGGCTGGGGAGCCCCAGGCCTTGGGCTCCCAAAGTGTAAATGCTGGGGCGCCACAGGCCTGAGGATCCCTAAGCCTAAGGGCTGGGGCGCCCCAGGCCTTGGGCTCCCAAATCCTAAGGACTGGGGGGGGCAGGCGTGGGGCTCCCTATGCCTAAGGGCTGGGAAGCCCCAGGCCTCGGGCTCCCAAAGCCTAAGTGCTGGGGCGCTCCTGGCCAGGTTCTCCCTAAGCCTAAGGGCTGGGACGCCCCAGGCCTGGGGTTCCTTAAACCTAAGGGCTGGGAAGCCCCTGGCCTGGGGCATCCAAAGCTAAGGGCTGTGGAGTCCCAGGCCTGGGGCTCCGTAAGCCTAAGGGCAGGGGCGCCCCAGGTCTAGGGGACCCTAAGCCAAATGCTGGGGCACCCCAGGCTTGGGGCTCCCAAAGCCTAAGTGCTGGGGCGCCCCTGGCCAGGTTCTCCCTAAGCCTAAGGGATGGGGTGCCCCAGGTCTGGGGTTCCTTAAGCCTAAGGGCTGGGGTGCCCCAGGCATGAGGCTCCCTAAGCCTAAGGGCTGGGGCGTCTCAGGCCTGGGGTTCCTTTATCCTAAGGGCTGGGGCGCCCCAGGCATGAGGATTCCTAAGCCTAAGGGCTGGGGCGCCCTAGGCCTGGGGCTTCCTAACTCTAAGAGCTGGGGCGCCCAAGGCCTGCGGCTCCCTAAGCCTAAGTGCTGGGACGCCCCTGGCCTGGGGTTCCCTAAGCCTAAGGGCTGGGGCGTCCCAGGTCGGGGTTCCCAAAGCCTAAGGGCTGGGGCGCCCCAGGCCAGGTGCTCCCTAAGCCTAAGGGCTGGGGCGCCCCAGGCATAGGGCTCCCAAAGCCTAAGGGCTGTGGCGCCCCAGGCCCGGGGCTCCCTAAGCCTAAGGGCTTGGGCGCCCCAGGCATGTGGCTCCCAAAGCCTAAGGGCTGGGGCGCCCCAGGCCTGGGGATCCCTAAGCCTAAGAGCTGGGGCGTCCCAGGCCTGGGGTTCCTTAATCCTAAGGGAATGGGGCGCCCCAGGCATGAGGCTCCCTAAGCCTAAGGGCTGGGCGCCCTAGGCCTGGGGCTCCCTAATTCTAAGGGCTGGGGCGCCCAAGGCCTGGGGCTCCCTAAGCCTAAGGGCTGGTGCGTCCCAGGCCGGGGCTCCCAAAGCCTAAGGGCTGGGGCGCCCGAGGCCTGGGGCTCCCAAAGCCTATGGTATGGGTCGCCACAGGCCTGGAGCTCCCTATGCCTAAATGCTGGGGCGCCCCAGGCCTCGGGCTCCTAAGCCTACGTTCTGGGGCGCCCCAGACCAGATGCTCCCTAAGCCTATGGGCTGGAGCGCCCCAGGCCTAGGGTTCCCTAAGCCTAAGGCCTGGGGCGCCCCAGGCCCTAGGCTCCCTAAGCCTAATGGCCTGAGTGCCCCAGGCCTGCGGCTTCCAAAGCCTAAGGGCTGGGGCGCCCCTGGCCAGTTTCTCCCTAAACCTAAGGGCTGGGGCGCACCAGACTTGAGGCTCCCTAAGCCTAAGGGCTGGGCGCCCTAGGCCTGGGGCTCCCTAACTCTAAAGGCTGGGGCGCCCAAGGCCTGCGGCTCCCTAAGCCTAAGTTCTGGGGCGCCCCAGGCCAGGTGCTCCCTAAGCATAAGTGCTGGGGCGCCCAAGGCCTGGGGCTCCCTAAGCCTAAGGGCTGGGGTGCCCCGGGCCTGGGGCTTCCTATGACTAAGGGCTGGGGCGCCCCAGGCGTGGGCTCCCTATGCCTAAGCGCTGGGGCTCCCCGGGCCTGGGGCTTCCTAAGCCTAAGGTTTGGGGCGCCCCAAGCCTGCGGCTCCCTAATCCTAAGGGCTGGGGCGCCCCAGGCCTGGGGATCCCTAAACCTAAATGCTGGGGCGCCCCAGTTCTGGGGCTCCTTAGCCTAAGGGCTGCGGCGCCCCAGGCCTGGGCCTCCCAAGGCCTAATGGCTGGGGCGCCCCAGTCCTGGGGCTCCCAAAGCCTAAGGGCTGGGGAAACCAAGGCCTGGGGCTTCCTAAGCCTAAGTTCTGGGGAGCCCCAGGCCTGGGACTCGCAAAGACAACGGGATGGGGCGCCACAGGCCTGCGGCTCCCAAAGTCTAAGGGCTGGGACTCCCCAGGCCTTGGGTCCCAATGCCTAAGGGCTGTTGCGCCGCAGGCCTGCGGCTCCCAAAGCCTAAGGCCTGGGGCATCCCAGGTCTGGGGCTCCCAAAGCCTAAGGGCTTGGGCGGCCAAGTCCTGGGGCTCCTAAAGCCTAAGGGCTGGGGCGCCCCAGGACTGGGTCTCCCAAAGCCTAAGGGCTGGTGCGCCCCAGACCTGGGGCTCCCAAATCCTAAGGACTGGGGCGCCCCAGCCCTGTGGCTCCCTAAGCTTAAGGGTTGGGGCGCAAAAGGCCTAGGGCTACCTAAGCCTAAAGGCTTTGGCGCCCCTCCTGGGGCTCCCTAAGCCTAAGGGCTGGGGCGTCCCAGTCCTGGGGCTCTCAAAGCCTAAGGGCTGGGGCGCCCCAGGCCTGGGGCTTCCTAAGCCTATAGGTTGGGTCTCCCCATGCCCTGGAGCTCCCTAAGCCTAAGTGCAGGGGCGCCCCAGGCCTGGGGCTCCCTAAGCCTAAGGGCTGGGGCGCCCCAGGCCTTGGGCTCCCAAAGCCTAAGGGCTGGGATGCCCCATGCGTGGAGCTCCCTAAGCCTAAGGGCTGGGAAGCCCCAGGCCTGGGGCTCCCAAAGCCTAAGTGCTGGGGCTCCCCTGGCCAGGTTCTCCCTAAGCCTAACCCCTGGCCTGGGGTTCCTAAAGCCTAAGGGGTGGGGCGCTCCAGGCATGAGGCACCCAAAGCCTAAGGGCTGGGGCGTCCCAGGCAGGCCTGGGGTTCCTTAATCCTAAGGGTAGGGGAGCCCCAGGCATGAGGCTCCCTAAGCCTAAGAGCTGGGGCGCCCTAGGCCTGTGGCTCCCTAACTCTAAGGGCTGGGGCGCCCAAGGCCTGGGGCTCCCTAAGCCTAAGTGCTGGGGCATCCCAGTCCTGGGGCTCCCTAAGCCTATGGGATGGGTCGCCCCAGGCCTGGGGCTCCCTAAGCCTAAGGGTTGGTGCGTCCCAATCTGGGGTTCCCAAAGCCTAAGGGCAGGGGCGCCCCAAGCCTGGGGCTCCCTAAGCCTATGGGATGGGTCGCCCCAGGCCTGGGGCTCCCTAAGCCTAAGTGCTGTGGCGCACCAGGCCTGGGGCTCCCTAAGTCTAAGTTCTGGGGCGCCCTAGGCCAGGTGCTCCCTAAGCCTAAGGGCTGGGGCTCCCCAGGCCTAGGGATCCCAAAGCCTAAGGGCAGGGTCACCACAGGCCTGGGGTTCCCTAAGCCTAATGGCTGGGGCACCCCAGTCCTGGGGCACCCAAAGCCTAATGGCTAGAGCGCCCCAGGCCTGCGGCTCCCAAAGCCTAAAGGCTGGGGCGCCCAGGCCTGGGGCTCCCTAAGCCTAAGGTCTGTGGCAACCCAGGCCTTGGGCTCCCAAAGCCTAAGGGTTGGGGGGCCCCCGGCGTGGGGCTCCCTAAGACTAAGGGCTGGGGGGCCCAAGCCTGGGACTCCCTAAGCCTAAGGGCTGGGGCGCCTCAGGCCTTGGGCTCCCAAAGCCTAAGTGCTGGGGCGCCTCAGGCCTGGGGCTCCCTTAGCCTAAGGGCATGGGCACCCCAGGCCCGTGGCTCCCTATGCCTAATGGCTGGGGCACCCCAGTCCTGGGGCACCCAAAGCCTAATGGCTAGAGCGCCCCAGGCCTGCGGCTCCCAAATCCTAAAGGCAGGGGCGCCCAGGCCTGGGGCTCCCAAAGCCTAAGGATTGGGGCGCGCCAGGCTTGGGGCTCCCTAAGCCTAAGGGCTGGGGCGCCCCTGGCCTGGGGCTCCCTAAGCCTAAGGTCTGTGGCGCCCTAGGCCTTGGGCTCCCAAAGCCTAAGGGTTGGGGGGCCCCAGGCGTGGGGCTCCCTAAGCCTAAGGTCTGTGGCGCCACAGGCCTGGGGCACCCAAATCCTAAGGGCTGGGGGGCCCCAAGCCTGGGACTCCCTAAGCGTAAGGGCTGGGGCGCCCCAGGCCTTGGACTCCCAAAGCCTAAGTGCTGGGGCACCTCAGGCCTGGTGCTCCCTAAGCCTAAGGGCTGGGGCGCCCCAGGCCTGGGGCTCCCTAAGCCTAAGGGCTGGGGCTCCCCAAAGTGGGGCTTCCTAAGCCTAAGGGCTGGGGCACCCCAAGCCTGGGGCTCCCTAATCCTAAGGGCTGGGGCACCCCAGGCCTGGGGCTCCCTAAATCTAAATGCTGGGGCGCCCCAGTCCTGGGGCTCCATAACCTAAAGGCTGGGGCGCCTCAGGTCTGGGGCTCCCAAGGCCTAATGACTGGGGCGCCCCAGTCCTGGGGCTCCCAAAGCCTAAAGGCTGGGGCAACCCAGGCCTGGGCTCCCTAAGCTTAAGGGCTGGGGCGCCCAAGGCTTGGGGCTCCCTAAGCCTAAAGGCTTTGGCGCCCCAGACCTGGGGCTACCTAAGCCTAAGGGCTGGGGCGCCCCATCCTGGGGCTACCCAAGCCTAAGGGCTGGGGCGCCCCAAGCCTGGGATTCGTTAAGCCTAAGGCTGGGGCGCCCCAGGCCTTGGGCTCCCTAACTCTAAGGGCTGGGGCGCCCAAGGCCTGGGGCTCCCTAACTCTAAGGGCTGGGGTGCCCAAGGCCTGGGGCTCTCTAAGCCTAAGTGCTGGGGCACCCCAGTCCTGGGGCTCTCTAAGCCTAAGTGCTGGGGCACCCCAGTCCTGGGGCTCCCTAAGCCTATGGGATGGGTCGCCCTAGGCCTGGGGCTCCCTAAGCCTAAGTGCTGTGGCGCACCAGGCCTGGGGCTCCCTAAGTCTAAATTATGGGGCGCCCCAGGCTAGGTGTTCCCTAAGCCTAAGGGCTGGAGCTCCCCAGGCCTAGGGCTCCCTAAGCCTAATGGCTGGAGCGCCCCAGGCCTGCAGCTCCCAAAGCCTAAGGGCTGGGGCGCCCCAGGCTTGGGACTCCCAAAGCATAAGGGCTGGGGATCCCCGGGCCTGGGGCTTCCCATGACTAAGGGCTGGGGCCCCCCAGGCGTGGGCTCCCTATGCCTAAGCGCTGGGGCTCCCCGGGCCTGGGGCTTCCTAAGCCTAAGGTTTGGGGCGCCCCAAGCCTGGGGCTCCCTAATTCTAAGGGCTGGGGCGCCACAGGCCTGGTGCTCCCTAAACCTAAATGCTGGGGCGCCCCAGTTCTGGGGCTCCTTAGCCTAAGGGCTGCGGCGCCACAGGCCTGGGGCTCCCAAGGCCTAATGGCTGGGGCGCCCCAGTCCTGGGGCTCCCAAAGCCTAAGGGCAGGGGAAACCAAGGCCTGGGGCTTCCTAAGCCTAAGTTCTGGGGAGCCCCAGGCCTGGGACTCGCAAAGACAACGGGCTGGGGCGCCACAGGCCTGCGGCTCCCAAAGTATTAAGGCTGGGACTCCCCAGGCCTTGGGTCCCAAAGCCTAAGGGCTGTTGCGCCCCAGGCCTGCGGCTCCCAAAGCCTAAGGCCTGGGACATCCCAGTCCTGGGGCTCTCAAATCCTAAGGGCTGGGGCGCCCCAGGCCTGGGGCTTCCTAAGCCTAAGGGCTGGGGCGCCCCAGGCCTTGGGCTCCCAAAGCCTAAGGGCTGGGATGCCCCATGCGTGGAGCTCCCTAAGCCTAAGGGCTGGGAAGCCCCAGGCCTGGGGCTCCCAAAGCCTAAGTGCTGGGGCTCCCCTGGCCAGGTTCTCCCTAAGCCTAAGCGCTGGGGCGCCCCAGGGTTGGGGTTCCTAAAGCCTAAGGGGTGGGGAGCCCCAGGCATGAGGCACCCAAAGCCTAAGGGCTGGGGCGTCCCAGGCAGGCCTGGGGTTCCTTAATCCTAAGGGTAAGGGAGCCCCAGGCATGAGGCTCCCTAAGCCTAAGAGCTGGGGCGCCCTAGGCCTGGGGCTCCCTAACTCTAAGGGCTGGGGCACCCCAGTCCTGGGGCTCCCTAAGCCTATGGGATGGGTCGCCCCAGGCCTGGGGCTCCCTAAGCCTAAGTGCTGTGGCGCACCAGGCCTGGGGCTCCCTAAGTCTAAGTTCTGGGGCGCCCCAGGCCAGGTGCTCCCTAAGCCTAAGGGCTGGGGCTCCCCGAGCCTTGGGATCCCTAAGCCTAAGGGAAGGGGCACCCCAGGCCTGGGGCTCCCTAAGCCTAATGGCTGGGGCACACCAGTCCTGGGGCACCCAAAGCCTAATGGCTAGAGCGTCCCAGGCCTGCTGCTCCCAAAGCCTAAAGGCTGGGGCGCCCAGGCTTGGGGCTCCCTAAGCCTAAGGTCTGTGGCAACCCAGGCCTTGGGCTCCCAAAGCCTAAGGTCTGGGGGGCCCCAAGCCTGGGACTCCCTAAGCCTAAGGCCTGGGGCGCCCCAGGCCTTGGGCTCCCAAAGCCTAAGTGCTGGGGCGCCTCAGGCCTGGTGCTCCCTAAGCCTAAGGGCTGGGGCGCCCCAGGCCTGGGGCTCCCTAAGCCTAAGGGCTGGGGCTCCCCAAGCCTGGGGCTCCCTAATCCTTAGGGCTGGGGCGCCCCCGGCCTGGGGCTCCCTAAACCTAAATGCTGGGGCGCCCCAGTCCTGGGGCTCCATAACCTAAAGGCTGGGGCGCCCCAGGCCTGTGGCACCCTAAGCCTAAGGGTTGGGGCGTCCCAGTCTGGGGTTCCCAAAGCCTAAGGGCAGGGGCGCCCCGGGCCTGAGGTTCCCTAAGCCTATGTGATGGATCGGCCCAGGCCTGGGGCTCCCTAAGCCTAAGTGCTGGGGCGCCCCAGGCCTGGGGCTCCCACAGCCTAAGTTCTGGGGCGCCCCAGGCCAGGTGCTCCCTAAGCCTAAGGGCTGGGGCGCCCCAGGCCTAGGGATCCCTTAGCCTAAGGGCATGGGCACCCCATGCCCTGGGCTCCCTAAGCCTAATGGCTGGGGCACCCCAGTCCTGGGGCACCCAAAGCCTAATGGCTAGAGCGCCCCAGGCCTGCGGCTCCCAAAGCCTAAAGGCAGGGGCGCCCTGGCCTGGGGCTCCCAAAGCCTAAGGATTAGAGCACGCCAAGCTTGAGGCTCCCTAAGCCTAAGGGCTGGGGCGCCCCTGGCCTGGGGCTCCCTAAGCCTAAGGTCTGTGGCGCCCCAGGCCTTGGGCTCCCAAAGCCTAAGGGTTGGGGGGCCCCTGCGTGGGGCTCCCTAAGCCTAAGGTCTGTGGCGCCACAGGCCTGGGGCACCCAAAGCCTAAGCGCTGGGGGGCCCCAAGCCTAAGACACCCTAAGCCTAAGGGCTGGGGCGCCCCAGGCCTTGGACTCCCAAAGCCTAAGTGGTGGGGCGCCTCAGGCCTGGTGCTCCCTAAGGCTAAGGGCTGGGGCACCCCAAGCCTGGGGCTCCCTAATCCTAAGGGCTGGGGCGCCCAGGCCTGGGGCTCCGTAAACCTAAATGCTGGGGCGCCCCAGTCCTGGGGCTCCATAACCTAAAGGCTGGGGCGCCTCTGGTCTGGGGCTCCCAGGGCCTAATGACTGGGGTGCCCCAGTCCTGGGGCTCCCAAAGCCTAAAGGCTGGGGCAACCCAGGCCTGGGGCTCCCTAAGCTTAAGGTTTGGGGCGCCCAAGGCTTGGGGCTCCCTAAGCCTAAAGGCTTTGGCGCCCCACCTGGGGCTCCCTAAGCCTAAGTGCTGGGGCGCCCAGGCCTGGGGCTACCTAAGCCTAAGGGCTGGGGCGCCCCATCCTGGGGCTACCCAAGCCCAAGGGGTGGGGCGCCCCAAGCCTGGGATTCGCTAAGCCTAACGCTGGGGCGCCCCAGGCCTTGGGCTCCCAAAGCGTAAGTGCTGGGGCGCCACAGGCCTGAGGCTCCCTAAGCCTAAGGGCTGGGGCGCAACAGGCCTTGGGCTCCCAAAGCCTAAGGACTGGGGGGGCCCAGGCGTACGGCTCCCTAAGCCTAAGGGCTGGGATGCCCCAGGCCTGGGGCTCCCAAAACCTAAGTGCTGGGCGCCCCTGGCCAGGTTCTCCCTAAGCCTAAGGGCTGGGACACCCCAGGCCTGGGGTTCCTTAAGCCTAAGGGCTGGGAAGCCCCTGGCCTGGGGCTTCCAAAGCTAAGGGCTGTGGAGTCCCAGGCCTGGGGCTCCGTAAGCCTAAGGGCAGGGGCACCCCAGGCCTGGGTCTCCCTAAGCCTAAGGGTGGGGCGCCCCAGGCCTGGGGCTCCCTAAGCCTAAGGGCTGGCGCACCCCTGCCTGGGGTTCCCAAAGCCTAAGGGATGGGGCGCCGCAGGCCTGGGGCTCCCAAAGCCTAAAGACTGGGGCATCCCAGGCCTGGGGCTCCCAAAGCCTACCTGGTGCTCCCTAAGCCTAAGGGCTGGGTCGCCCCAGGCCTGGGCCTCCCAAACCTAAGGGTGGGGATCCCCGGGCCTGAGGCGTCCTATGCCTAAGGGCTGGTGCGCCCCAGGCGTGGGGCTCCCTAAGCCTAAGGTCTGGGGCTCCCCAACCTGGGGCTTCCTAATTCTAAGGGCTGGGGCACCCCAGGCCTGGGGCTCCCTTTTCCTAAGGACTGGGGCACCCCAGGCCTGGGGCTCCCAAAGCCTAAGGGTTTGGGGCGCCACAGGCCTGGGGCTCCCTAAGCCTAAGGGCTGGGGCGCCCCAGGACTGGGGTCCCAAATACTAAAGGCTGGGGCGACCCAGGCCTGGGGCTCCCTAACTCTAAGGGCTGGGGCGCCCAAGGCCTGGGGCTCGCTAACTCTAAGGGCTGGGGTGCCCAAGGCCTGGGGCTCCCTAAGCCTAAGTGCTGTGGCGCACCAGGCCTGGGGCTCCCTAAGTCTAAATTATGGGGCGCCCCAGGCCAGGTGTTCCCTAAGCCTAAGGGCTGGAGCTCACCAGGCGTAGGTCTCCCTGAGCCTAATGGCTAGAGCGCCCCAGGCCTGCGGCTCCCAAAGCCTAAGGGCTGGGGTGCCCCAGGCCTGGTGCTCCCACAGCCTAAGGGCTGGGGCGCCCCAGGCCTGGGGCTCCCACAGCCTAAGGGCTGAGGCGCCCCAGGCCCGGGGCTCCCTAAACCTAAGGGCTGGGGCGTCACAGGCCTAGGGCTACCTAAGCCTAAACGCAGGGGCGCCCCAGGCCTGGGGGTCCCTAATCCTAATGGCTGGGGCACCCCAGGCCTGGGGTTCCCTAAGCCTAACGGCTGGGGCGCCCCAGGCATGAGGCTCCCTAAGCCTAAGGGCTGGGCGCCCTAGGTCTGGGGCTTCCTAACTCTAAGGGCTTGGGCGCCCAAGGCCTGGGGCTCCCTACGCCTAAGTTCTGGGGCGCCCCAGGCCAGGTGCTCCCTAAGCCTAAGGGCAGGGGCGCCCCAGGCATGGGGCTCCCTAAGCCTAATGGCTGGGGCACCCCAGTCGTGGGGCATCCAAAGCCTAATGGTTAGAGCGCCCCAGGCATGCGGCTCCCAAAGCCTAAAGGCTGGGGCACCGAGGCCTGGGGCTCCTTAAGCCTAAGGTCTGTGGCAACCCAGACCTTGGGCTCCCAAAGCCTAAGGGTTGGGGGGCCCCAGGCGTGGGGCTCCCTAAGCCTAAGGGCTGGGGCGCCCCAGGCCTGGGGCTCCCACAGCCTAAGTTCTGGGGCGCCCCAGGCCAGGTGCTCCCTAAGCCTAAGGGCTGGGGCGCCCCAGGCCTAGGGATCCCTTAGCCTAAGGGCATGGGCACCCCAGGCCCGGGGCTCCCTAAGCCTAATGGCTGGGGCACCCCAGTCCTGGGGCACCCAAAGCCTAATGACTAGAGCGCCCCAGGCCTGCTGCTCCAAAAGCCTAAAGGCTGGGGCGCCCAGGCCTGGGGTTCCCAAAGCCTAAGGATTGGGGCGCGCCAGGTTTGGGGCTCCCTAAGCCTAAGGGCTGGGGCGCCCCTGGCCTGGGGCTCCCTAAGCCTAAGGGTTGGGGGGCCCCAGGCGTGGGCTCCCTAAGCCTAAGGGCTGGGGCGCCCCAGGCCTGGGGCGCCCAAAGCCTAAGGGCTGGGGGGCCCCAAGCCCTGGACTCCCTAAGCCTAAGGGCTGTGGCACCCCAGGCCTTCGGCTCCCAAAGCCTAAGTGCTGGGGCGCCTCAGGCCTCATGCTCCCTAAGCCTAAGGGCTGGGGTGCCCCAGGCCTGGGGCTCCCTAAGCCTAAGGGCTGGGGCTACCCAAACTGGGGCATCCTAAGCCTAAGGGCTGGGGCACCCCAAGCCTGGGGCTCCCTAATCCTAAGTGCTAGGGCGCCCCAGGCCTGGGGCTCCCTAAACCTAAATGCTGGGGCGCCCCAGTCCTGGGGCTCCATAACCTAAAGGCTGGGGCGCCTCAGGTCTGGGGCTCCCAAGGCCTAATGACTGGGGCGCCCCAGTCCTGGGGCTCCCAAAGCCTAAAGGCTGGGGCAACTCAGGCCTGGTGCTCCGTAAGCCTAAGGGCAGGGGCGCCCCAGGCCTGGGGGACGCTAAGCCAACTGCTGGGGCACCCCAGGCTTGGGGCTCCCAAAGCCTAAGTGCTAGGGCGCCCCTGGCCAGGTTCGCCCTAAGCCTAAGGGATGGGGTGCCCCAGGCCTGGGGTTCCTTAAGCCTAAGGGCTGGGACGCCCCAGGCATGAGGCTCCCTAAGCGTAAGGGCTGGGGCGTCTCAGGCCTGGGGTTCCTTTATCCTAAGGGCTGGGGTACCCCAGGCATGAGGCTTCCTAAGCCTAAGGGCTGGGGCGCCATTGGCCTGTGGCTTCCTAACTCTAAGAGCTGGGGCGCCCAAGGCCTGGGGCTCCCTAAGCCTAAGTGCTGGGGCGCCCCTGGCCTGGGGTTCCCTAAGCCTAAGGGCTGGGGCATCCCAGGCCGGGGCTCCCAAAGCCTAAGTGCTGGGGCGCCCCAGGCCAGGTGCTCCCTATGCCTAAGGGCTGGGGCGCCCCAGGCATAGGGCTCCCTAAGCCTAAGGACTGGGATGCCCCAGGCCCGGGGCTCCCTAAGCCTAAGGGCTGGGGTGCCCCAGGCCCGGGGCTCCCTAAGCCTAAGGGCTGGGGCGCCCCAGGCTTGTGGCTCCCAAAGCCTAAGGGCTGGGGCGCCCCAGGCCTGGGGCTCCCCAAGCCTAAGGGTGGGGCGCCCCAGGCCTGGGGCTCCCTAAGCCTAAGGGCTGGCGCACCGCTGCCTGGGGTTCCCAAAGCCTAAGGGAAGGGGCGCCACAGGCCTGGGGCTCCCTAAGCCTAAGGGCTGGGGCGCCCCAGGACTGGGGTCCCAAATACTAAGGGCTGGGGCGCCCCAGGCCTGGGGCTACCTAAGCCTAAGGGCAGGGGCGCCCCAGGACTGGGGGTCCCTAAGCCTAATGGCTGGGGCACCCCAGGCATGGGGATCCATAAGCCTAAGTGCTGGGGCGCCCCAGACCTGGGGCTCCCTAAGCCTAAGGACTGGCGCACCCCTTCCTGGGGTTCTCAAAGCCTAAAGGATGAGGCGCCACAGGCCTGGGGCTCCCTAAGCCTATGGAGTGGGTCGCCCCAGGCCCTGGGGCTCCCTAAGCCTAATGGGTGGAGTGCCCCAGGCCTGCGGCTTCCAAAGCCTAAGGGCTGGGGCGCCCCTGGCCAGTTTCTCCCTAAACCTTAGGGCTGGGTCGCACCAGGCTTGAGGCTGCCTAAGCCTAAAGGCTGGGGCGTCCCAGGCCTGGGGTTCCTTAATCCTAAGGGCTGGGGCGTCCCAGGCATGAGGCTCCCTAAGCCTAAGGGCTGGGCGCCCTAGGCCTGGGGCTCCCTAACTCTAAAGGCTGGGGCGCCCAAGGCCTGGGGCTCCCTAAGCCTAAGTTCTGGGGCGCCCCAGGCCAGGTGCTCCCTAAGCATTAGTGCTGGGGCGCCCAAGGCCTAGGGCTCCCTAAGCCTAAGGGCTAGGGCGCCACAGGCCTGGGGCTCCCAAAGCATAAGGGCTGGGGAGCCCCGGGCCAGGGGCTTCCTATGACTAAGGGCTGGGGCGCTCCAAGCGTGGGCTCCCTATGCCTAAGGGCTGTGGCTCCCCGGGCCTGGGGCTTCCTAAGCCTAAGGTTTGGGGCGCCCCAAGCCTAGGGCTCCCTAATCTTAAGGGCTGGGGCGCCTCAGGCCTGGGGCTCCCTAAACCTAAATGCTGGGGCGCCCCAGTTCTGGGGCTCCTTAGCCTAAGGGCTGCGGCGCCCCAGGCCTGGGGCTCCCAAGGCCTAATGGCTGGGGCGCCCCAGTCCTGTGGCTCCCAAAGCCTAAGGGCTGGGGAAACCAAGGCCTGGGGCTCCCTAAGCCTAAGTGCTGGGGCGCCCCAGGCCTGGGACTCCCAAAGACAAAGGGCTGGGGTGCCACAGGCCTGGGGCTCCCAAAGCCTAAGGGCTGGGACTCCCCAGGCCTTGGGTCCCAAAGCATAAGGGCTGTTGTGCCCCAGGCCTGCGGCTCCCAAAGCCTAAGGCCTGGGGCACCCCAGGCCTGGAGCGCCCAAAGCCTAAGGCCTGGGGCACCCCAGGCCTGGGGCTCCTAAAGCCTAAGGGCTGGGGTGCCCTGGACTGGGGCTTCCAAAGCCTAACGGCTGGTGCGCCCCAGACCTGGGGCTCCCAAATCCTAAGGCCGGGGGCGCCCCAGCCCTGTGGCTCCCTAAGCTTAAGGGTTGGGGCGCAAAAGGCCTATGGCTACCTAAGCCTAAAGGCTTTGGCGCCCCACCTGGGGCTCCCTAAGCCTAAGGGATGGGGCGCGTTAGGCCTGGGGCTTCCTAAGCCTATAGATTGGGTCTCCCCATGCCCTGGGGCTCCCTAAGCCTAAGTGCAGGGGCGAACCAGGCCTGGGGCTCCCTAAGCCTAAGGGCTGGGGTGCCCCAGGCCTTGGGCTCCCAAAGCCTAAGGGCTGGGAGGCCCCATGCGTGGAGCTCCCTAAGCCTAAGGGCTGGGAAGCCCCAGGCCTGGGGCTCCCAAAGCCTACGTGCTGGGGCGCCCCTGGCCAGGTTCACCCTAAGCCTAAGCGCTGGGGCGCCCCAGGCCTGGGGTTCCTTAAGCCTAAGGGGTGGGGCGCCCCAGGCATGAGGCACCCTAAGCCTAAGGGCTGGGGCGTCCCAGGCCTGGGGTTCGTTAATCCTAAGGGTTGGGGAGCCCCAGGCATGAGGCTCCCTAAGCCTAAGGGCTGGGGCGCCCTAGGTCTGGGGCTCCCTAACTCTAAGGCTGGGGCGCCCAAGGCCTTGGGCTCCCTAAGCCTAAGTGCTGGGGCGCCCCAGGCCTGGGGCTCCCTAAGCCTAAGGGCTGGGGCGTCCCAGTCCGGGGCTCCCAAAGCCTAAGGGCTGGGGCGCCCCAGGCCTGGGGCTCCCTTAGCCTAAGGGCATGGGCACCCCAGGCCCGGGGCTCCCTAAGCCTAATGGCGGGGGCACCCCAGTCCTGGGGCACCCAAAACCTAATGGCTAGAGCGCCCTAGGCCTGCGGCTCCCAAAGCCTAAAGGCTGGGGCGCCCAGGCCTGGGGCTCCCAAAGGCTAAGGATTGGGGCGCGCCAGGCTTGGGGATCCCTAAGCCTAAGGCCTGGGGCGCCCCTGGCCTGGGGCTCCCTAAGCCTAAGGTCTGTGGCGCCCCAGGCCTTGGACTCCCAAAGCCTAAGGGTTGGGGGGCCCCAGGCGTGGGGCTCCCTAAGCCTAAGGGCTGGGGCGCCCCAGGCCTGGGGCGCCCAAAGCCTAAGGGCTGGGGGGCCCTAAGCCTGGGACTCCCTAAGCCTAAGGGTTGGGGCGCCCCAGGCCTTGGGCTCCCAAAGCCTAAGTGCTGGGGCGCCTCTGGCCTGGGGCTCCCTTAGCCTAAGGGCTGGGGCTCCCCAAACTGGGGCTTCCTAAGCCTAAGGACTGGGGCACCCCAAGCCTGGGGCTCCCTAATCCTAAGGGCTGGGGCGCCCCAGGCCTTGGGCTCCCTAAACCTAAATGCTGGGGCGCCCCAGTCCTGGGGCGCCATAACCTAAAGGCTGGGGCGCCTCAGGTCTGGGGCTCCCAAGGCCTAATGGCTGGGGCGCCCCAGTCCTGGGGCTCCCAAAGCCTAAGGGCTGGGGAAACCAAGGCCTGGGGCTCCCTAAGCCTAAGTGCTGGGGCGCCCCAGGCCTGGGACTCCCAAAGACAAAGGGCTGGGGTGCCACAGGCCTGGGGCTCCCAAAGCCTAAGGGCTGGGACTCCCCAGGCCTTGGGTCCCAAAGCATAAGGGCTGTTGCGCCCCAGGCCTGCGGCTCCCAAAGCCTAAGGCCTGGGGCACCCCAGGCCTGGGGCTCCCAAAGACTAAGGGCTTGGGCGCCCAATTCCTGGGGCTCCTAAAGCCTAAGGGCTGGGGTGCCCTGGACTGGGGCTTCCAAAGCCTAACGGCTGGTGCTCCCCAGGCCTGGGGCTCACAAATCCTAAGGACTAGGGCGCCCCAGCCCTGTGTCTCCCTAAGCTTAAGGGTTGGGGCGCAAAAGGCCTAGGGCTACCTAAGCCTAAAGGCTTTGGCGCCCCACCTGGGGCTCCCTAAGCCTAAGGGATGGGGCGTCCCAATCCTGGGGCTCTCAAAGCCTAAGGGCTGGGGCGCCCTAGGCCTGGGGCTTCCTAAGCCTATAGGTTGGGTCTCCCCATGCCCTGGGGCTCCCTAAGCCTAAGTGCAGGGGCGCCCCAGGCCTGGGGCTCCCTAAGCCTAAGGGCTGGGGCGCCCCAGGCCTTGGGCTCCCAAAGCCTAAGGGCTGGGAGGCCCCATGCGTGGAGCTCCCTAAGCCTAAGGGCTGGGAAGCCCCAGGCCTGGGGCTCCTAAAGCCTACGTGCTGGGGCGCCCCTGGCCAGGTTCACCCTAAACTTAAGCGCTGGGGCGCCCCAGGCCTGGGGTTCCTTAAGCCTAAGGGGTGGGGCGCCCCAGGCATGAGGCACCCTAAGCCTAAGGGCTGGGGCGTCCCAGGCCTGGGGTTCGTTAATCCTAAGGGTTGGGGAGCCCCAGGCATGAGGCTCCCTAAGCCTAAGGGCTGGGGCGCCCTAGGTCTGGGGCTCCCTAACTCTAAGGGCTGGAGCGCCCAAGGCCTGGGGCTCCCTAAGCCTAAGTGCTGGGGCGCCCCAGGCCTGGGGCTCCCTAAGCCTAAGGGCTGGGGCGTCCCAGTCCGGGGCTCCCAAAGCCTAAGGGCTGGGGCGCCCCAGGCCTGGGGCTCCCTTAGCCTAAGGGCATGGGCACCCCAGGCCCGGGGCTCCCTAAGCCTAATGGCTGGGGCACCCCAGTCCTGGGGCACCCAAAGCCTAATGGCTAGAGCGCCCTAGGCCTGGGGCTCCCAAAGCCTAAAGGCTGGGGCGCCCAGGCCTGGGGCTCCCAAAGGCTAAGGATTGGGGCGCGCCAGGCTTGTGGCTCCCTAAGCCTAAGGGCTGGGGCGCCCCTGGCCTGGGGCTCCCTAAGCCTAAGGCCTGTGGCGCCCCACGCCTTGGGCTCCCAAAGCCTAAGGGTTGGGGGGCCCCAGGCGTGGGGCTCCCTAAGCCTAAGGGCTGGCGCACCCCTGCCTGGGGTTCCCAAAACCAAAGGGATGGGGCGCCACAGGCCTGGGGCTCCAAAAGCCTAAGGGCTGGGTCATCCCAGGCCTGGGGCTCCCAAATCCTAAGGGCTGGGGAGCACCAGGCCTGGGGCTCCCTAAGCCTATGGAGTGGGTCGCCCCAGGCCCTGGGGCTCCCTAAGCCTAATGGCTGGAGTGCCCCAGGCCTGCGGCTTCCAAAGCCTAAGGGCTGGGGCGCCCCTGGCCAGTTTCTCCCTAAACCTTAGGGCTGGGTCGCACCAGGCTTGAGGCTCCCTAAGCCTAAGGGCTGGGGTGTCCCAGGCCTGGGATTCCTTAATCCTAAGGGCTGGGGCGTCCCAGGCATGAGGCACCCTAAGCCTAAGGGCTGGGCGCCCAAGGCCTGGGGCTCCCTAACTCTAAAGGCTGGGGCGCCCAAGGCCTGGGGCTCCCTAAGCCTAAGTTCTGGGGCGCTCCAGGCCAGGTGCTCCCTAAGCTTAAGGGCTGGGGCGCCCAAGGCTTGGGGCTCCCTAAGCCTAAAGGCTTTGGCGCCCCACCTGGGGCTCCCTAAGCCTAAGTGCTGGGGCGCCCCAGGCCTGGGGATACCTAAGCCTAAGGGCTGGGGCGCCCCATCCTGGGGCTACCGAAGCCTAAGGGCTGGGGCGCCCCAAGCCTGGGATTCGCTAAGCCTAAGGGCTGGGGCGCCCCAGGCCTTGGGCTCCCAAAGCTTAAGTGCTGGGGCGCCACAGGCCTGAGGCTCCCTAAGCCTAAGGGCTGGGGCGCCCCAGGCCTTGGGCTCCCAAAGCCTAAGGACTGGGGGGGCCCAGGCGTGGGGCTCCCTAAGCCTAAGGGCTGGGAAGCCCCAGGCCCGGGGCTCCCAAAACCTAAGTGCTGGGGCGCCCCTGGCCAGCTTCTCCCTAAGCCTAAGTGCTGGGGCGCCCCAGGCCTGGGACTCCCAAAGACAAAGGGCTGGGGTGCCACAGGCCTGGGGCTCCCAAAGCCTAAGGGCTGGGACTCCCCAGGCCTTGGGTCCCAAAGCATAAGGGCTGTTGCGCCCCAGGCCTGCGGCTCCCAAAGCCTAAGGCCTGGGGCACCCCAGGCCTGGGGCTCCCAAAGACTAAGGGCTTGGGCGCCCAATTCCTGGGGCTCCTAAAGCCTAAGGGCTGGGGTGCCCTGGACTGGGGCTTCCAAAGCCTAACGGCTGGTGCTCCCCAGGCCTGGGGCTCACAAATCCTAAGGACTAGGGCGCCCCAGCCCTGTGTCTCCCTAAGCTTAAGGGTTGGGGCGCAAAAGGCCTAGGGCTACCTAAGCCTAAAGGCTTTGGCGCCCCACCTGGGGCTCCCTAAGCCTAAGGGATGGGGCGTCCCAATCCTGGGGCTCTCAAAGCCTAAGGGCTGGGGCGCCCTAGGCCTGGGGCTTCCTAAGCCTATAGGTTGGGTCTCCCCATGCCCTGGGGCTCCCTAAGCCTAAGTGCAGGGGCGCCCCAGGCCTGGGGCTCCCTAAGCCTAAGGGCTGGGGCGCCCCAGGCCTTGGGCTCCCAAAGCCTAAGGGCTGGGAGGCCCCATGCGTGGAGCTCCCTAAGCCTAAGGGCTGGGAAGCCCCAGGCCTGGGGCTCCTAAAGCCTACGTGCTGGGGCGCCCCTGGCCAGGTTCACCCTAAACTTAAGCGCTGGGGCGCCCCAGGCCTGGGGTTCCTTAAGCCTAAGGGGTGGGGCGCCCCAGGCATGAGGCACCCTAAGCCTAAGGGCTGGGGCGTCCCAGGCCTGGGGTTCGTTAATCCTAAGGGTTGGGGAGCCCCAGGCATGAGGCTCCCTAAGCCTAAGGGCTGGGGCGCCCTAGGTCTGGGGCTCCCTAACTCTAAGGGCTGGAGCGCCCAAGGCCTGGGGCTCCCTAAGCCTAAGTGCTGGGGCGCCCCAGGCCTGGGGCTCCCTAAGCCTAAGGGCTGGGGCGTCCCAGTCCGGGGCTCCCAAAGCCTAAGGGCTGGGGCGCCCCAGGCCTGGGGCTCCCTTAGCCTAAGGGCATGGGCACCCCAGGCCCGGGGCTCCCTAAGCCTAATGGCTGGGGCACCCCAGTCCTGGGGCACCCAAAGCCTAATGGCTAGAGCGCCCTAGGCCTGGGGCTCCCAAAGCCTAAAGGCTGGGGCGCCCAGGCCTGGGGCTCCCAAAGGCTAAGGATTGGGGCGCGCCAGGCTTGTGGCTCCCTAAGCCTAAGGGCTGGGGCGCCCCTGGCCTGGGGCTCCCTAAGCCTAAGGCCTGTGGCGCCCCACGCCTTGGGCTCCCAAAGCCTAAGGGTTGGGGGGCCCCAGGCGTGGGGCTCCCTAAGCCTAAGGGCTGGCGCACCCCTGCCTGGGGTTCCCAAAACCAAAGGGATGGGGCGCCACAGGCCTGGGGCTCCAAAAGCCTAAGGGCTGGGTCATCCCAGGCCTGGGGCTCCCAAATCCTAAGGGCTGGGGAGCACCAGGCCTGGGGCTCCCTAAGCCTATGGAGTGGGTCGCCCCAGGCCCTGGGGCTCCCTAAGCCTAATGGCTGGAGTGCCCCAGGCCTGCGGCTTCCAAAGCCTAAGGGCTGGGGCGCCCCTGGCCAGTTTCTCCCTAAACCTTAGGGCTGGGTCGCACCAGGCTTGAGGCTCCCTAAGCCTAAGGGCTGGGGTGTCCCAGGCCTGGGATTCCTTAATCCTAAGGGCTGGGGCGTCCCAGGCATGAGGCACCCTAAGCCTAAGGGCTGGGCGCCCAAGGCCTGGGGATCCCTAACTCTAAAGGCTGGGGCGCCCAAGGCCTGGGGCTCCCTAAGCCTAAGTTCTGGGGCGCTCCAGGCCAGGTGCTCCCTAAGCTTAAGGGCTGGGGCGCCCAAGGCTTGGGGCTCCCTAAGCCTAAAGGCTTTGGCGCCCCACCTGGGGCTCCCTAAGCCTAAGTGCTGGGGCGCCCCAGGCCTGGGGATACCTAAGCCTAAGGGCTGGGGCGCCCCATCCTGGGGCTACCGAAGCCTAAGGGCTGGGGCGCCCCAAGCCTGGGATTCGCTAAGCCTAAGGGCTGGGGCGCCCCAGGCCTTGGGCTCCCAAAGCTTAAGTGCTGGGGCGCCACAGGCCTGAGGCTCCCTAAGCCTAAGGGCTGGGGCGCCCCAGGCCTTGGGCTCCCAAAGCCTAAGGACTGGGGGGGCCCAGGCGTGGGGCTCCCTAAGCCTAAGGGCTGGGAAGCCCCAGGCCCGGGGCTCCCAAAACCTAAGTGCTGGGGCGCCCCTGGCCAGCTTCTCCCTAAGCCTAAGGGCTGGGACACCCCAGGCCTGGGGTTCCTTAAGCCTAAGGACTGGGAAGCCCCTGGCCTGGGGCTTCCAAAGCTAAGGGCTGTGGAGTCCCAGGCCTGGGGCTCCGTAAGCCTAAGGGCAGGGGCGCCCCTGGCCTGGGGGACCATAAGCGAACTGCTGGGGCACCCCAGGCTTGGGGCTCCCAAAGCCTAAGTGCTAGGGCGCCCCTGGCCAGGTTCTCCCTAAGCCTAAGGGATGGGGTGCTCCAGGCCTGGGGTTCCTTTATTCTAAGGGCTGGGGCGCCCCAGGCATTGAGGCTTCCTAAGCCTAAGGGCTGGGGCGCCCTAGGCCTGGGGCTTCCTAAGGCTAAGGGCTGGGTCGCCCCAGGCCCGGGGCTCCCTAAGCCTAAGGGCTGGGGCGCGACTAGGCATGTAGCTCCCAAAACCTAAGGGCTTGGGCACCCCAGGCCTGGGGCTCCCTAAGCCTAAGGTTGGGGCGCCCCAGGCCTGGGGCTCCCTAAGCCTAAGAGCTGGCGCACCCCTGCCTGGGGTTCCCAAAGCCTAAGGAATGGGGCGCCACAGGCCTGGGGCTCCCAAAGCCTAAAGGCTGGGGCATCCCAGGCCTGGGGCTCCCAAAGCCTACCTGGTGCTCCCTAAGCCTAAGGGCTGGGTCGCCCCAGGCCTGGGCCTCCCAAAGCCTAAGGGTGGGGATCCCCGGGCCTGGGGCGTCCTATGCCTAAGGGCTGGTGCACCCCAGGCGTGGGGCTCCCTAAGCCTAAGGCCTGGAGCTCCCCAACCTGGGGTTTCCTAATTCTAAGGGCTGGGGCGCCCCAGGCCTGGGGCTCCCTTTTCCTAAGGACTGGGGCACCCCAGGCCTGGGGCTCCCAAAGCCTAAGGGTTTGGGGCGCCACAGGCCTGGGGCTCCCTAAGCCTAAGGGCTGGGGCGCCCCAGGACTGGGGTCCCAAATACTAAGGGCTGGGGCGCCCCAGGCCTGGGGCTACCTAAGCCTAAGGGCAGGGGCGCCCCAGGCCTGGGGGTCCCTAATCCTAATGGCTGGGGCACCCCAACCCTGGGGATCCATAAGCCTAAGGACTGGCGCACCCCTGCCTGGGGTTCCCAAAACCTAAGGGATGGGGCGCCACAGGCCTGGGGCTCCAAAAGCCTAAGGGCTGGGTCATCCCAGGCCTGGGGCTCCCAAATCCTAAGGGCTGGGGAGCACCAGGCCTGGGGCTCCCTAAGCCTATGGAGTGGGTCGCCCCAGGCCCTGGGGCTCCCTAAGCCTAATGGCTGGAGTGCCCCAGGCCTGCGGCTTCCAAAGCCTAATTGCTGGGGCGCCCCTGGCCAGTTTCTCCCTAAACCTTAGGGCTGGGTCGCACCAGGCTTGAGGCTCCCTAAGCCTAAGGGCTGGGGCGTCCCAGGCCTGGGGTTCCTTAATCCTAAGGGCTGGGGCGTCCCAGGCATGAGGCACCCTAAGCCTAAGGGCTGGGCGCCCAAGGCCTGGGGCTCCCTAACTCTAAAGGCTGGGGCGCCCAAGGCCTGGGGCTCCCTAAGCCTAAGTTCTGGGGCGCCCCAGGCCAGGTGCTCCCTAAGCATAAGTGCTGGGGCGCCCAAGGCCTGGGGCTCCCTAAGCCTAAGGGCTGGGGCGCCCCAGGCCTGGGGCTCCCAAAGCATAATGGCTGGGGAGCCCCGGGCCTGGGGCTTCCTATGACAAAGGGCTGGGGCGCTCCAGGCGTGGGCTCCCTATGCCTAAGGGCTGGGGCTCCCTGGGCCTGGGGCTTCCTAAGCCTAAGGTTTGGGGCACCCCAAGCCTAGGGCTCCCTAATCCTAAGGGCTGGGGTTCCCCAGGACTGGGGCTCCCTAAACCTAAATGCTGGGGCGCCCCAATTCTGGGGCTCCTTAGCCTAAGGGCTGCGGCGCCCCAGGCCTGGGGCTCCCAAGGCTTAATGCCTGGGGCGCCCCAGTCCTGGGGCTCCCAAAGCCTAAGGGCTGGGGAAACCAAGGCCTGGGGCTCCCTAAGCCTAAGTGCTGGGGCGCCCCAGGCCTGGGACTCCCAAAGACAAAGGGCTGGGGCGCCACAGGCCTGGGGCTCCCAAAGCCTAAGGGTTGGGTCTCCCCAGGCCTTGGGTCCCAAAGCATAAGGGCTGTTGCGCCCCAGGCCTGCGGATCCCAAAGCCTAAGGCCTGGGGCACCCCAGGCCTGGGGCTCCCAAAGCCTAAGGGCTTGGGCGCCCAATTCCTGGGGCTCCTTAAGCCTAAGAGCTGGGGCGCCCTGGACTGGGGCTTCCAAAGCCTAAGGGCTGGTGCGCCCCAGGCCTTGGGCTCCCAAAGCCTAAGGGCTGGGAGGCGCCATGCGTGGAGCTCCCTAAGCCTAAGGGCTGGGAAGCCCCAGGCCTGGGGCTCCCAAAGCCTACGTGCTGAGGCGCCCCTGGCCAGGTTCACCCTAAGCCTAAGCGGTGGGGCGCCCCAGGCCTGGGGTTCCTTAAGCCTAAGCGGTGGGGCCCCCCAGGCATGAGGCATCCTAAGCCTAAGGACTGGGGCGTCCCAGGCCTGTGGTTCGTTAATCCTAAGGGTTGGGGAGCCCCGGGCATGAGGCTCCCTAAGCCTAAGGGCTGGGGCGCCCTAGGTCAGGGGCTCCCTAACTCTAAGGGCTGGGGCTCCCAAGGCCTGGGGCTCCCTAAGCCTAAGTGCTGGGGCGCCCCAAGCCTGGGGCTCCCTAAGCCTAAGGGCTGGGGCGTCCCAGTCCGGGGCTCCCAAAGCCTAAGGGCTGGGGCGCCCCAGACCTGGGGCTCCCTTAGACTAAGGGCATGGGCACCCCAGGCTCGGGGCTCCCTAAGCCTAATGGCTGGGGCACCCCAGTCCTGGGGCACCCAAAGCCTAATGGATAGAGCGACCTAGGCCTGCGGCTCCCAAAGCCTAAAGGCTGGGGCGCCCAGGCTTGGGGCTCCCAAAGGCTAAGGATTGGGGCGCGCCAGGCTTGGGGCTCCCTAAGCCTAAGGGCTGGGGCGCCCCTGGCCTGGGGCTCCCTAAGCCTAAGGTCTGTGGCGCCCCAGGCCTTGGGCTCCCAAAGCCTAAGGGTTGGGGGGTCCCAGGCGTGGGGCTCCCTAAGCCTAAGGGCTGGGGCGCCCCAGGCCTGGGGCGCCCAAAGCCTAAGGGCTGGGGGGCCCCAAGCCTGGGACTCCCTAAGCCTAAGGGCTGGGGCGCCCCAGGCCTTGGGCTCCCAAAGCCTAAGTGCTGGGGCGCCTCTGGCCTGGGGCTCCCTAAGCCTAAGGGCTGGGGCTCCCCAAACTGGGGCTTCCTAAGCCTAAGGGCTGGGGCACCCCAAGCCTGGGGCTCCCTAATCCTAAGGGCTGGGGCGCCCCAAGCCTTGGGCTCCCTAAACCTAAATGCTGGGGCGCCCCAGTCCTGGGGCTCCATAACCTAAAGGCTGGGGCGCCTCAGGTCTGGGGCTCCCAAGGCCTAATGACTGGGGCGCCCCAGTCCTGGGGCTCCCAAAGCCTAAAGGCTGGGGCAACCCAGGCCTCGGGCTCCCTAAGCTTAAGGGCTGGGGCGCCCAAGGCTTGGGGCTCCCTAAGCCTAAAGGCTTTGGCGCCCCACCTGGGGCTCCCTAAGCCTAAGTGCTGGGGCGCCCCAGGCCTGGGGCTACCTAAGCCTAAGGGCTTGTGCGCCCCATCCTGGGGCTACCCAAGCCTAAGGGCTGGGGCGCCCCAAGCCTGGGATTCGCTAAGCCTAAGGGCTGGGGCGCCCCAGGCCTTGGGCTCCCAAAGCGTAAGTGCTGGGGCGCCACAGGCTTGAGGCTCCCTAAGCCTAAGGGCTGGGGCGCCCCAGGCCTTGGGCTCCCAAAGCCTAAGGACTGGGGGGGCCCAGGCGTGGGGCTTCCTAAGCCTAAGGGCTGGGAAGCCCCAGGCCTGGGGCTCCCAAAACCTAAGTGCTGGGGCGCCCCTGGCCAGCTTCTCCCTAAGCCTAAGGGCTGGGACACCCCAGGTCTGGGGTTCCTTAAGCCTAAGGACTGGGAAGCCCTTGGCCTGGGGCTTCCAAAGCTAAGGGCTGTGGAGTCCCAGGCCTGGGGCTCCGTAAGCCTAAGGGCAGGGGCGCCCCTGGCCTGGGGGACCATAAGCGAACTGCTGGGGCACCCCAGGCTTGGGGCTCCCAAAGCCTAAGTGCTAGGGCGCCGCTGGCCAGGTTCTCCCTAAGCGTAAGGGATGGGGTGCTCCAGGCCTGGGGTTCCTTTATCCTAAGGGCTGGGGCGCCCCAGGCATTGAGGCTTCCTAAGCCTATGGGCTGGGGCACCCTAGGCCTGGGGCTTCCTAACTCTAAGAGCTGGGGCGCCCATGGCCTGGGGCCCCCTAAGCCTAAGTGCTGGGGCTCCCCTGGCCTGGGGTTCCCTAAGCCTAAGTGCTGGGGCGCCCCAGGCCAGGTGCTCCCTATGCCTAAGGGCTGGGGCGCCCCAGGCATAGGGCTCCCTAAGCCTAAGGGCTGGGGCGCCCTAGGCATGTAGCTCCCAAAGCCTAAGAGCTTGGGCGCCCCAGGCCTGGGGCTCCCTAAGCCTAAGGGTGGGGCGCCCCACGCCTGGGGCTCCCAAAGCCTAAGGGCTGGCGCAACCCTGCCTGGGGTTCCCAAAGCCTAAGGGATGGGGCGCCACAGGCCTGGGGCTCCCAAAGCCTAAAGGCTGGGGCATCCCAGGCCTGGGGCTCCCAAAGCCTACCTGGTGCTCCCTAAGCCTAAGGGCTGGGTCGCCCCAGGCCTGGGCCTCCCAAAGCCTAAGGGTGGGGATCCCCGGGCCTGGGGCGTCCTATGCCTAAGGGCTGGTGCGCCCCAGGCGTGGGGCTCCCTAAGCCTAAGGCCTGGGGCTCCCCAACCTGGGGTTTCCTAATTCTAAGGGCTGGGGCGCCCCAGGCCTGGGGCTCCCTTTTCCTAAGGACTGGGGCAGCCCAGGATTGGGGTCCCAAATACTAAGGGCTGGGGCGCCCCAGGCCTGGGGCTACCTAAGCCTAAGGGCAGGGGCGCCCCAGGCCTGGGGGTCCCTAATCCTAATGGCTGGGGCACCCCAACCCTGGGGATCCATAAGCCTAAGTGCTGGGGCGCCCCAGGCCTGGGGCTCCCTAAGCCTAAGGACTGGCAAACCCCTGCCTGGGGTTCCCAAAGCCTAAGGGATGGGGCGCCACAGGCCTGGGGCTCCAAAAGCCTAAGGGCTGGGGCATCCCAGGCCTGGGCTCCCAAATCAAAAGGGCTGTGGAGCACCAGGCCTGGGGCTCCCTAAGCCTATGGAGTGGGTCGCCCCAGGCCCTGGGGCTCCCTAAGCCTAATGGCTGGAGTGCCCCAGGCCTGCGGCTTCCAAAGCCTAAGGGCTGGGGCGCCCCTGGCCAGTTTCTACCTAAACCTTAGGGCTGGGTCGCACCAGGCTTGAGGCTCCCTAAGCCTAAGGGCTGGGGCATCCCAGGCCTGGGGTTCCTTAATCCTAAGGGCTGGGGCGTCCCAGGCATGAGGCACCCCAAGCCTAAGGGCTGGGCGCCCAAGGCCTGGGGCTCCCTACCTCTAAAGGCTGGGGCGCCCAAGGCCTGGGGCTCCCTAAGCCTAAGTTCTGGGGCGCCCCAGGTCAGGTGCTCCCTAAGCATAAGTGCTGGGGCGCCCAAGGCCTGGGGCTCCCTAAGCCTAAGGGCTGGGGCGCCCCAGGCCTGGGGCTCCCAAAGCATAATGGCTGGGGAGCCCCGGGCCTGGGGCTTCCTATGACTAAGGGCTGGGGCGCTCCAGGCGTGGGCTCCCTATGCCTAAGGGCTGGGGCTCTCCGGGCCTGGGGCTTCCTAAGCCTAAGGTTTGGGGCGCCCCAAGCCTAGGGCTCCCTAATCCTAAGGGCTGGGGCGCCCCAGGCCTGGGGCTCCCTAAACCTAAATGCTGGGGCGCCTCAGGTCTGGGGCTCCTTAGCCTAAGGGCTGCGGCGCCCCAGGCCTGGGGCTCCCAAGGCCTAATGCCTGGGGCGCCCCAGTCCAGGGGCTCCCTAAGCCTAAGTGCTGGGGCGCCCCAGGTCTGGGACTCCCAAAGACAAAGGGCTGGGGCGCCACAGGCCTGGGGCTCCCAAAGCCTAAGGGTTGGGACTCCCCAGGCCTCGGGTCCCAAAGCATATTGGCTGTTGCCTCCCAGGCCGGCGGCTCCCAAAGCGTAAGGCCTGGGGCACCCCAGGCCTGGGGCTCCCAAAGCCTAAGGGCTTGGGCGCCCAATTCCTGGGGCTCCTTAAGCCTAAGAGCTGGGGCGCCCTGGACTGGGGCTTCCAAAGCCTAAGGGCTGGTCCACCCCAGGCCTGGGGCTCCCAAATCCTAAGGACTGGGGCGCCCCAGCCCAGTGGCTCCCTAAGCTTAAGGGTTGGGGCGCAAAAGGCCTAGGGCTACCTAAGCCTAAAGGCTTTGGCGCCCCACCTGGGGCTCCCTGAGCCTAAGGGCTGGGGCGTCCCAGGCCTGGGGCTCTCAAATCCTAAGGGCTGGGGCGCCCAAGGCCTGGGGCTTCCTAAGCCTATAGGTTGGGTCTCCCCATGCCCTGGGGCTCCCTAAGCCTAAGTGCAGGGGCGCCCCAGACCTGGGGCTCCCGAAGCCTAAGGGCTGGGGCGCCCCAGGCCTTGGGCTCCGAAAGCCTAAGGGCTGGGAGGCCCCATGCGTGGAGCTCCCTAAGCCTAAGTGCTGTGGCTCACCAGGCCTGGGGCTCCCTAAGCCTAAGTTATGGGGCGCCCCAGGCCAGGTGCTCCCTAAGCCTAAGGGCTGGGGCGTCCCAGGCCTGGGGTTCGTTAATCCTAAGGGCTGGGGCGCCCCAGGCCTGGGGCTCCCTAAGCCTATGGGTTGGGTCGCCCCAGGCCTGGGGCTCCCGAAGCCTAAGTGCTGTGGCGCACCAGGCCTTGGGCTCCCTAAGCCTAAGTTATGGGGCGCCCCAGGCAGGTGCTCCCTAAGCCTAAGGGCTGGGGTTCTCCAGGCCTAGGGCTCCCTAAGCCTAAGTCCTGGAGCGCCCCAGGCCAGGGGCTCCCTAAGCCTAATGGCTGGAGCGCCCCAGGCCTGGGGCTCCCACAGCCTAAGGGATGGGGCGCCCCAGGCCTGGGGCTCCCTAAACCTAAGGGCTGGGGCGTCCCAGGCCTGGGGCTACCTAAGCCTAAGCGCAGGGGCGTCCCAGTCCTGGGTGTCCCTAATCCTAATGGCTGGGGCACCCAGGCCTGGGGTTCCCTAAGCCTAAGGTCAGGGGCGCCCCAGGCATGAGGCTCTCTAAGCCTAAGGGCTGGGCGCCCTAGGTCTGGGGCTTCCTAACTCAAAGGGCTGGGGCGCCCAAGGCCTGGGGCTCCCTAATCCTAAGTGCTGGGGTGCCTCAGGCCTGGGGCGCCCTAAGCCTAAGGGCTGGGTCGCCCCAGGCCTGGGGCTCAAAAAGCCTAAGGGCTGGGGCGTCCCAGGCCTGGGGCTCCCAAAGCCTAAGGGCTGGGGCGCCCCATATCTGGGGCTCCCCTAGCCTATGGGGTGGGTCGCCCCAGGCCCTGGGGCTCCCTAAACCTAAGTGCAGGTGAGCCCCAGGCCTTGGGCTCCCTAAGCCTAAGTTCTGGGGCGCCCCAGGCGAGGTGCTCCCTAAGCCTAAGTGCTGGGGCACCCTAGGCCTGTGACTCCCTTTTCCTAAGGACTGGGGCACCCCAGGCTTGGGGCTCCCAACGCCTAAGGCTTTGGGGCGCCACACTCTTGGGGCTCCCTAAGCCTAAGGGCTGGGGCGCCCCAGGACTGGGGTCCCAAATCCTAAGGGCTGGGGCTCCCCAGGCCTTGGGCTCCCAAAGCCTAAGGGCTGGGGCGCCCAGGTCCTGGGCTCCCAAAGCCTAAGGGCTGGGGCGCCCCAAGTCTGGGACTCCCTAAGCCGAAGGGCTGGGGCACCCCAGTCCAGGGGCTCCCAAAGCATAAGTGCTGGGGCGCCCCAGGCCTGGGGCTCCCAAAGCCTAAGGGCTGGGGCGCCCCAGGCCTGGGGCTCCATAAGCCTAAGGGCCCGGGCGACCCATTCCTGGGGCCCCCTAAGCCTAAGGCCTGATGAGTCCCAGGCCTGGGTCAACCTAAGCCTAAGGTCTGGGGCGCAACAGACTTGAGGCTTCCAAAGACTAAGGGCTGCGGTGTCCCAGGACTGGGGCTCCCTAAGCCTGAGGGCTGGGGCCCCACAGGCCTGGGGCTCCCAAAGCCTAAGGGCTGGGGTGCCCCAGGCATGGGGCTCCCAAAACCAAAGGGCAGGGGCACCCCAGGCCTGGGGCTCCCTAACCCTAAGGGCTTGGGCGTCCCAGGCCAGGTGCTCCCTAAGCCTAAGTGCTGGTGAGCCCCAGGCCTGGGGCTCCCTAAACCTAAGGGCTGTGGTGCCCCAGGCCTGGGGCTCCCTAAGCCTAAGGGCTGGGGCACCCCAGGCCGGGACTCCCAAAGACTAAGGCTGGGACGCCCCAGGCCTGGGGCTGCCAAAGCCGAAGGGCTGGGGCACCACAGGTCTGGGGCTCCCTAAGCCTAAGGGCTGTGGCGCCCCAGGCCTGGGGCTCCCTAAGCTTAAGGGCTGGGGCGCCCCAGGCGTGGGGCTCTCTAAGCCTATGGGCGTTGGTTCCCCAGGCCTGGGACTCCCAAAGCCTAAGGGCATGGGCGCCCCAGGCCTGGGGCTCCCTAAGCCTATGGGCTGGGGAGACCCACCTGGGGTTCCCAAAGCCTAAGGGCTGGGGCGCGCCAGGCATGGGGCTCCCTAAGGCTAAGGGATGGGGCGCCCCAGGCTTTGGGCTCCCAAAGCCTAAGGGCTGGGGTGCCCCATGCCTGGTGCTCCCGAAGCCTAAGGGCTGGGGCACCCTAGGCATGGGGCTCCCAAAGCCTAAGTGCTGTGGCGCCCCAGGCCTGGGACTCCCAAACTAAGGGCTGGGGCGCCCCAGACCTGAGGCATCCAAGACTATGTGCTGGGGCGTCCCAGGCCTGCGGCTCCCTAAGCCTAAGGGCTGGGGCATCCCAGGCCAGGTGCTCCCTTAGCTTAAGGGCTGGGTCGCCCCAGGCCTGGGCCTCCCAAAGCCTAAGGGTGGGGATCCCCGGGCCTGGGGCGTCCTATGCCTAAGGGCTGGTGCACCCCAGGCGTGGGGCTCCCTAAGCCTAAGGCCTGGAGCTCCCCAACCTGGGGTTTCCTAATTCTAAGGGCTGGGGCGCCCCAGGCCTGGGGCTCCCTTTTCCTAAGGACTGGGGCACCCCAGGCCTGGGGCTCCCAAAGCCTAAGGGTTTGGGGCGCCACAGGCCTGGGGCTCCCTAAGCCTAAGGGCTGGGGCGCCCCAGGACTGGGGTCCCAAATACTAAGGGCTGGGGCGCCCCAGGCCTGGGGCTACCTAAGCCTAAGGGCAGGGGCGCCCCAGGCCTGGGGGTCCCTAATCCTAATGGCTGGGGCACCCCAACCCTGGGGATCCATAAGCCTAAGGACTGGCGCACCCCTGCCTGGGGTTCCCAAAACCTAAGGGATGGGGCGCCACAGGCCTGGGGCTCCAAAAGCCTAAGGGCTGGGTCATCCCAGGCCTGGGGCTCCCAAATCCTAAGGGCTGGGGAGCACCAGGCCTGGGGCTCCCTAAGCCTATGGAGTGGGTCGCCCCAGGCCCTGGGGCTCCCTAAGCCTAATGGCTGGAGTGCCCCAGGCCTGCGGCTTCCAAAGCCTAATTGCTGGGGCGCCCCTGGCCAGTTTCTCCCTAAACCTTAGGGCTGGGTCGCACCAGGCTTGAGGCTCCCTAAGCCTAAGGGCTGGGGCGTCCCAGGCCTGGGGTTCCTTAATCCTAAGGGCTGGGGCGTCCCAGGCATGAGGCACCCTAAGCCTAAGGGCTGGGCGCCCAAGGCCTGGGGCTCCCTAACTCTAAAGGCTGGGGCGCCCAAGGCCTGGGGCTCCCTAAGCCTAAGTTCTGGGGCGCCCCAGGCCAGGTGCTCCCTAAGCATAAGTGCTGGGGCGCCCAAGGCCTGGGGCTCCCTAAGCCTAAGGGCTGGGGCGCCCCAGGCCTGGGGCTCCCAAAGCATAATGGCTGGGGAGCCCCGGGCCTGGGGCTTCCTATGACAAAGGGCTGGGGCGCTCCAGGCGTGGGCTCCCTATGCCTAAGGGCTGGGGCTCCCTGGGCCTGGGGCTTCCTAAGCCTAAGGTTTGGGGCACCCCAAGCCTAGGGCTCCCTAATCCTAAGGGCTGGGGTTCCCCAGGACTGGGGCTCCCTAAACCTAAATGCTGGGGCGCCCCAATTCTGGGGCTCCTTAGCCTAAGGGCTGCGGCGCCCCAGGCCTGGGGCTCCCAAGGCTTAATGCCTGGGGCGCCCCAGTCCTGGGGCTCCCAAAGCCTAAGGGCTGGGGAAACCAAGGCCTGGGGCTCCCTAAGCCTAAGTGCTGGGGCGCCCCAGGCCTGGGACTCCCAAAGACAAAGGGCTGGGGCGCCACAGGCCTGGGGCTCCCAAAGCCTAAGGGTTGGGTCTCCCCAGGCCTTGGGTCCCAAAGCATAAGGGCTGTTGCGCCCCAGGCCTGCGGATCCCAAAGCCTAAGGCCTGGGGCACCCCAGGCCTGGGGCTCCCAAAGCCTAAGGGCTTGGGCGCCCAATTCCTGGGGCTCCTTAAGCCTAAGAGCTGGGGCGCCCTGGACTGGGGCTTCCAAAGCCTAAGGGCTGGTGCGCCCCAGGCCTTGGGCTCCCAAAGCCTAAGGGCTGGGAGGCGCCATGCGTGGAGCTCCCTAAGCCTAAGGGCTGGGAAGCCCCAGGCCTGGGGCTCCCAAAGCCTACGTGCTGAGGCGCCCCTGGCCAGGTTCACCCTAAGCCTAAGCGGTGGGGCGCCCCAGGCCTGGGGTTCCTTAAGCCTAAGCGGTGGGGCCCCCCAGGCATGAGGCATCCTAAGCCTAAGGACTGGGGCGTCCCAGGCCTGTGGTTCGTTAATCCTAAGGGTTGGGGAGCCCCGGGCATGAGGCTCCCTAAGCCTAAGGGCTGGGGCGCCCTAGGTCAGGGGCTCCCTAACTCTAAGGGCTGGGGCTCCCAAGGCCTGGGGCTCCCTAAGCCTAAGTGCTGGGGCGCCCCAAGCCTGGGGCTCCCTAAGCCTAAGGGCTGGGGCGTCCCAGTCCGGGGCTCCCAAAGCCTAAGGGCTGGGGCGCCCCAGACCTGGGGCTCCCTTAGACTAAGGGCATGGGCACCCCAGGCTCGGGGCTCCCTAAGCCTAATGGCTGGGGCACCCCAGTCCTGGGGCACCCAAAGCCTAATGGATAGAGCGACCTAGGCCTGCGGCTCCCAAAGCCTAAAGGCTGGGGCGCCCAGGCTTGGGGCTCCCAAAGGCTAAGGATTGGGGCGCGCCAGGCTTGGGGCTCCCTAAGCCTAAGGGCTGGGGCGCCCCTGGCCTGGGGCTCCCTAAGCCTAAGGTCTGTGGCGCCCCAGGCCTTGGGCTCCCAAAGCCTAAGGGTTGGGGGGTCCCAGGCGTGGGGCTCCCTAAGCCTAAGGGCTGGGGCGCCCCAGGCCTGGGGCGCCCAAAGCCTAAGGGCTGGGGGGCCCCAAGCCTGGGACTCCCTAAGCCTAAGGGCTGGGGCGCCCCAGGCCTTGGGCTCCCAAAGCCTAAGTGCTGGGGCGCCTCTGGCCTGGGGCTCCCTAAGCCTAAGGGCTGGGGCTCCCCAAACTGGGGCTTCCTAAGCCTAAGGGCTGGGGCACCCCAAGCCTGGGGCTCCCTAATCCTAAGGGCTGGGGCGCCCCAAGCCTTGGGCTCCCTAAACCTAAATGCTGGGGCGCCCCAGTCCTGGGGCTCCATAACCTAAAGGCTGGGGCGCCTCAGGTCTGGGGCTCCCAAGGCCTAATGACTGGGGCGCCCCAGTCCTGGGGCTCCCAAAGCCTAAAGGCTGGGGCAACCCAGGCCTCGGGCTCCCTAAGCTTAAGGGCTGGGGCGCCCAAGGCTTGGGGCTCCCTAAGCCTAAAGGCTTTGGCGCCCCACCTGGGGCTCCCTAAGCCTAAGTGCTGGGGCGCCCCAGGCCTGGGGCTACCTAAGCCTAAGGGCTTGTGCGCCCCATCCTGGGGCTACCCAAGCCTAAGGGCTGGGGCGCCCCAAGCCTGGGATTCGCTAAGCCTAAGGGCTGGGGCGCCCCAGGCCTTGGGCTCCCAAAGCGTAAGTGCTGGGGCGCCACAGGCTTGAGGCTCCCTAAGCCTAAGGGCTGGGGCGCCCCAGGCCTTGGGCTCCCAAAGCCTAAGGACTGGGGGGGCCCAGGCGTGGGGCTTCCTAAGCCTAAGGGCTGGGAAGCCCCAGGCCTGGGGCTCCCAAAACCTAAGTGCTGGGGCGCCCCTGGCCAGCTTCTCCCTAAGCCTAAGGGCTGGGACACCCCAGGTCTGGGGTTCCTTAAGCCTAAGGACTGGGAAGCCCTTGGCCTGGGGCTTCCAAAGCTAAGGGCTGTGGAGTCCCAGGCCTGGGGCTCCGTAAGCCTAAGGGCAGGGGCGCCCCTGGCCTGGGGGACCATAAGCGAACTGCTGGGGCACCCCAGGCTTGGGGCTCCCAAAGCCTAAGTGCTAGGGCGCCGCTGGCCAGGTTCTCCCTAAGCGTAAGGGATGGGGTGCTCCAGGCCTGGGGTTCCTTTATCCTAAGGGCTGGGGCGCCCCAGGCATTGAGGCTTCCTAAGCCTATGGGCTGGGGCACCCTAGGCCTGGGGCTTCCTAACTCTAAGAGCTGGGGCGCCCATGGCCTGGGGCCCCCTAAGCCTAAGTGCTGGGGCTCCCCTGGCCTGGGGTTCCCTAAGCCTAAGTGCTGGGGCGCCCCAGGCCAGGTGCTCCCTATGCCTAAGGGCTGGGGCGCCCCAGGCATAGGGCTCCCTAAGCCTAAGGGCTGGGGCGCCCTAGGCATGTAGCTCCCAAAGCCTAAGAGCTTGGGCGCCCCAGGCCTGGGGCTCCCTAAGCCTAAGGGTGGGGCGCCCCACGCCTGGGGCTCCCAAAGCCTAAGGGCTGGCGCAACCCTGCCTGGGGTTCCCAAAGCCTAAGGGATGGGGCGCCACAGGCCTGGGGCTCCCAAAGCCTAAAGGCTGGGGCATCCCAGGCCTGGGGCTCCCAAAGCCTACCTGGTGCTCCCTAAGCCTAAGGGCTGGGTCGCCCCAGGCCTGGGCCTCCCAAAGCCTAAGGGTGGGGATCCCCGGGCCTGGGGCGTCCTATGCCTAAGGGCTGGTGCGCCCCAGGCGTGGGGCTCCCTAAGCCTAAGGCCTGGGGCTCCCCAACCTGGGGTTTCCTAATTCTAAGGGCTGGGGCGCCCCAGGCCTGGGGCTCCCTTTTCCTAAGGACTGGGGCAGCCCAGGATTGGGGTCCCAAATACTAAGGGCTGGGGCGCCCCAGGCCTGGGGCTACCTAAGCCTAAGGGCAGGGGCGCCCCAGGCCTGGGGGTCCCTAATCCTAATGGCTGGGGCACCCCAACCCTGGGGATCCATAAGCCTAAGTGCTGGGGCGCCCCAGGCCTGGGGCTCCCTAAGCCTAAGGACTGGCAAACCCCTGCCTGGGGTTCCCAAAGCCTAAGGGATGGGGCGCCACAGGCCTGGGGCTCCAAAAGCCTAAGGGCTGGGGCATCCCAGGCCTGGGCTCCCAAATCAAAAGGGCTGTGGAGCACCAGGCCTGGGGCTCCCTAAGCCTATGGAGTGGGTCGCCCCAGGCCCTGGGGCTCCCTAAGCCTAATGGCTGGAGTGCCCCAGGCCTGCGGCTTCCAAAGCCTAAGGGCTGGGGCGCCCCTGGCCAGTTTCTACCTAAACCTTAGGGCTGGGTCGCACCAGGCTTGAGGCTCCCTAAGCCTAAGGGCTGGGGCATCCCAGGCCTGGGGTTCCTTAATCCTAAGGGCTGGGGCGTCCCAGGCATGAGGCACCCCAAGCCTAAGGGCTGGGCGCCCAAGGCCTGGGGCTCCCTACCTCTAAAGGCTGGGGCGCCCAAGGCCTGGGGCTCCCTAAGCCTAAGTTCTGGGGCGCCCCAGGTCAGGTGCTCCCTAAGCATAAGTGCTGGGGCGCCCAAGGCCTGGGGCTCCCTAAGCCTAAGGGCTGGGGCGCCCCAGGCCTGGGGCTCCCAAAGCATAATGGCTGGGGAGCCCCGGGCCTGGGGCTTCCTATGACTAAGGGCTGGGGCGCTCCAGGCGTGGGCTCCCTATGCCTAAGGGCTGGGGCTCTCCGGGCCTGGGGCTTCCTAAGCCTAAGGTTTGGGGCGCCCCAAGCCTAGGGCTCCCTAATCCTAAGGGCTGGGGCGCCCCAGGCCTGGGGCTCCCTAAACCTAAATGCTGGGGCGCCTCAGGTCTGGGGCTCCTTAGCCTAAGGGCTGCGGCGCCCCAGGCCTGGGGCTCCCAAGGCCTAATGCCTGGGGCGCCCCAGTCCAGGGGCTCCCTAAGCCTAAGTGCTGGGGCGCCCCAGGTCTGGGACTCCCAAAGACAAAGGGCTGGGGCGCCACAGGCCTGGGGCTCCCAAAGCCTAAGGGTTGGGACTCCCCAGGCCTCGGGTCCCAAAGCATATTGGCTGTTGCCTCCCAGGCCGGCGGCTCCCAAAGCGTAAGGCCTGGGGCACCCCAGGCCTGGGGCTCCCAAAGCCTAAGGGCTTGGGCGCCCAATTCCTGGGGCTCCTTAAGCCTAAGAGCTGGGGCGCCCTGGACTGGGGCTTCCAAAGCCTAAGGGCTGGTCCACCCCAGGCCTGGGGCTCCCAAATCCTAAGGACTGGGGCGCCCCAGCCCAGTGGCTCCCTAAGCTTAAGGGTTGGGGCGCAAAAGGCCTAGGGCTACCTAAGCCTAAAGGCTTTGGCGCCCCACCTGGGGCTCCCTGAGCCTAAGGGCTGGGGCGTCCCAGGCCTGGGGCTCTCAAATCCTAAGGGCTGGGGCGCCCAAGGCCTGGGGCTTCCTAAGCCTATAGGTTGGGTCTCCCCATGCCCTGGGGCTCCCTAAGCCTAAGTGCAGGGGCGCCCCAGACCTGGGGCTCCCGAAGCCTAAGGGCTGGGGCGCCCCAGGCCTTGGGCTCCGAAAGCCTAAGGGCTGGGAGGCCCCATGCGTGGAGCTCCCTAAGCCTAAGTGCTGTGGCTCACCAGGCCTGGGGCTCCCTAAGCCTAAGTTATGGGGCGCCCCAGGCCAGGTGCTCCCTAAGCCTAAGGGCTGGGGCGTCCCAGGCCTGGGGTTCGTTAATCCTAAGGGCTGGGGCGCCCCAGGCCTGGGGCTCCCTAAGCCTATGGGTTGGGTCGCCCCAGGCCTGGGGCTCCCGAAGCCTAAGTGCTGTGGCGCACCAGGCCTTGGGCTCCCTAAGCCTAAGTTATGGGGCACCCCAGGCAGGTGCTCCCTAAGCCTAAGGGCTGGGGTTCTCCAGGCCTAGGGCTCCCTAAGCCTAAGTCCTGGAGCGTCCCAGGCCAGGGGCTCCCTAAGCCTAATGGCTGGAGCGCCCCAGGCCTGGGGCTCCCACAGCCTAAGGGATGGGGCGCCCCAGGCCTGGGGCTCCCTAAACCTAAGGGCTGGGGCGTCCCAGGCCTGGGGCTACCTAAGCCTAAGCGCAGGGGCGTCCCAGTCCTGGGTGTCCCTAATCCTAATGGCTGGGGCACCCAGGCCTGGGGTTCCCTAAGCCTAAGGTCAGGGGCGCCCCAGGCATGAGGCTCTCTAAGCCTAAGGGCTGGGCGCCCTAGGTCTGGGGCTTCCTAACTCAAAGGGCTGGGGCGCCCAAGGCCTGGGGCTCCCTAATCCTAAGTGCTGGGGTGCCTCAGGCCTGGGGCGCCCTAAGCCTAAGGGCTGGGTCGCCCCAGGCCTGGGGCTCAAAAAGCCTAAGGGCTGGGGCGTCCCAGGCCTGGGGCTCCCAAAGCCTAAGGGCTGGGGCGCCCCATATCTGGGGCTCCCCTAGCCTATGGGGTGGGTCGCCCCAGGCCCTGGGGCTCCCTAAACCTAAGTGCAGGTGAGCCCCAGGCCTTGGGCTCCCTAAGCCTAAGTTCTGGGGCGCCCCAGGCGAGGTGCTCCCTAAGCCTAAGTGCTGGGGCACCCTAGGCCTGTGACTCCCTTTTCCTAAGGACTGGGGCACCCCAGGCTTGGGGCTCCCAACGCCTAAGGCTTTGGGGCGCCACACTCTTGGGGCTCCCTAAGCCTAAGGGCTGGGGCGCCCCAGGACTGGGGTCCCAAATCCTAAGGGCTGGGGCTCCCCAGGCCTTGGGCTCCCAAAGCCTAAGGGCTGGGGCGCCCAGGTCCTGGGCTCCCAAAGCCTAAGGGCTGGGGCGCCCCAAGTCTGGGACTCCCTAAGCCGAAGGGCTGGGGCACCCCAGTCCAGGGGCTCCCAAAGCATAAGTGCTGGGGCGCCCCAGGCCTGGGGCTCCCAAAGCCTAAGGGCTGGGGCGCCCCAGGCCTGGGGCTCCATAAGCCTAAGGGCCCGGGCGACCCATTCCTGGGGCCCCCTAAGCCTAAGGCCTGATGAGTCCCAGGCCTGGGTCAACCTAAGCCTAAGGTCTGGGGCGCAACAGACTTGAGGCTTCCAAAGACTAAGGGCTGCGGTGTCCCAGGACTGGGGCTCCCTAAGCCTGAGGGCTGGGGCCCCACAGGCCTGGGGCTCCCAAAGCCTAAGGGCTGGGGTGCCCCAGGCATGGGGCTCCCAAAACCAAAGGGCAGGGGCACCCCAGGCCTGGGGCTCCCTAACCCTAAGGGCTTGGGCGTCCCAGGCCAGGTGCTCCCTAAGCCTAAGTGCTGGTGAGCCCCAGGCCTGGGGCTCCCTAAACCTAAGGGCTGTGGTGCCCCAGGCCTGGGGCTCCCTAAGCCTAAGGGCTGGGGCACCCCAGGCCGGGACTCCCAAAGACTAAGGCTGGGACGCCCCAGGCCTGGGGCTGCCAAAGCCGAAGGGCTGGGGCACCACAGGTCTGGGGCTCCCTAAGCCTAAGGGCTGTGGCGCCCCAGGCCTGGGGCTCCCTAAGCTTAAGGGCTGGGGCGCCCCAGGCGTGGGGCTCTCTAAGCCTATGGGCGTTGGTTCCCCAGGCCTGGGACTCCCAAAGCCTAAGGGCATGGGCGCCCCAGGCCTGGGGCTCCCTAAGCCTATGGGCTGGGGAGACCCACCTGGGGTTCCCAAAGCCTAAGGGCTGGGGCGCGCCAGGCATGGGGCTCCCTAAGGCTAAGGGATGGGGCGCCCCAGGCTTTGGGCTCCCAAAGCCTAAGGGCTGGGGTGCCCCATGCCTGGTGCTCCCGAAGCCTAAGGGCTGGGGCACCCTAGGCATGGGGCTCCCAAAGCCTAAGTGCTGTGGCGCCCCAGGCCTGGGACTCCCAAACTAAGGGCTGGGGCGCCCCAGACCTGAGGCATCCAAGACTATGTGCTGGGGCGTCCCAGGCCTGCGGCTCCCTAAGCCTAAGGGCTGGGGCATCCCAGGCCAGGTGCTCCCTTAGCTTAAGGGCTGGGGTGCCCCAGGCCTGGGGCTCCCTAAGCCTAAGGGCTGTGGCGCCCGAGGCCAGGGGCTCCTTAAGCCTAAGGGATGGGGCGCACCAGGCCTGGGGCTCCCTAAGCCTAAGGGCTGGGGCGCCCCAGGCCTGGGGCTCCCAAAGCCTAAGGGCTGGGGCGCCCCAGGCCTGTGGCTCCCTAAGCCTAAGGGGTTGGGCACCCCATGCATGGGGCTCCCAAAGCCTAAACCCTGGGGCGCCCCAGGCATTGGGCTACCAAAGCCTAAGGGCTGGGGCGCCCCAGGCCTGGGTCTCCCAAACCTAAGGGCTGGGGCGCCCCAGGACTGCGGTGCCCTAAGCTTAAGGGCGGGGACGCCCCACCTGGGGCCCCCTAAGCCTATGGCTGATGCGTCCCAGGCCTGGGTCTCCATAAGCCTAAGGGCTGGGGCGCCCCAGAGCTGAGGCATCCAAGACTAAGTGCTGAGGCGTCCCAGGCCTGCGGCTCCCTAAGCCTAAGGGCTGGGACTCCCCGGGCCTGCGGCTCCCTAAGCTTAAGGGTTGGAGCACCCCAGCCTGGGTCTCCCTAAGCCTAAGGGATGTTCTGCCAAAGGCCTGGGGCTCCCTAAGCCTAGGGCTTGAGCGCCCCAGGCCTGGGGCTCCCAAAGCCTAAGGGCTGGTGAGCTCCGGGCTGGGGCTCCCAAAACTTAAGGGCAGGGGCGCCCCAGGCCTGAGGCATCCAAGCCTAAGGGCTGGGGCATCCCAGGCCAGGTGCTCCCTTAGCTTAAAGGCTGGGGTGCCCCAGGCCTGGGGCTCCCTAAGCCTAAGGGCTGTGGCACCCGAGGCCAGGGGCTCCTTAAGCCTAAGGGCTGGGGCACCCCAGGCCTGGGGCTCCCTAAGCCTAAGGGCTGGCGCGCCCCAGGCCTGGGGCTCCCAAAGCCTAAGGGCTGGGGCGCCCCAGGCCTGGGGCTCCCAAAGCCTAAGGGCTGGGGCGCCCCAGGCCTGTGGCTCCCTAAGCATAAGGGGTTGGGCACCCCAGGCATGGGGCTCCCAAAGCCTAAAGCCTGGGGCGCCCCAGGCATGGTGCTACCAAAGCCTAAGGGCTGAGGCGCCCCAGGCCTGGGTCTCCCAAACCTAAGGGCTGGGGCGACCCATGCTGGGGCACCCTAAGCTTAAGGCCTGGGGAGCCCCAGGCCTGGGGCCCCCTAAGCCTATGGCTGATGCGTCCCAGTCCTGGGTCTCCCTAAGACTAAGGGCTGGGGCGCCCCAGACCTGAGGCTTCCAAGACTAAGTGCTGGGTCGTCCCAGGACGGCGGCTCCCTAAGCCTAAGGGCTGGGGCTCCACAGACCTGGGGCTCCCTAAACTTAAGGGTTGGAGCACCCCAGCCTGGGGCTCCCTAAGCCTAAGGGCTGGTGAGCCCCGGGCTGGGGCTCCCAAAACCTAAGGGCAGGGGCGCCCCAGGCCTGGGGTTCTCTAAGCCTAAGGGCTGTGGCGACAGAGGCCAGGGGCTTCCTAAGCCTAAGGGCTGGGGCGCCCCAGGCCTGTGGCTCCCTAAGCCTAAGGGCTGGGGCGCCCCAGGCCTGGGGCTTCCAAAGCCTTAAGGCTGGGGCGCCCCAGGCCTCGGGCTCCCAAAGCCTAAGGGCTTGTTTGCCCCAGGCCTGGGGCTCCCTAAGCCTAAGGGCTGGGGCGCCCCATTCCTGGGGCCCCTTAAACCTAAGGGCTGATGTGTCCCAGGCCTGGGGCTCCCTAAGCCTAAGGGCTTGGGTGCCCCAGACCTGAGGCTTCCAAAACTAAGGGCTGGGGCATCCCAGGCCTGGGGCTCCCTAAGCCTAAGGGCTGGGGCTCCCCAGGCCTGGGGCTCCCTAAACTTAAGGGTTGGAGCACCCCAGCCTGGGGCTCCCTAAGCCTAAGGGCTGGGGCACCACAGGCCTGGGGCTCCCTAAGCCTAGGGCTGGGGCGCGCCTGGCCCGGGGCTCCCAAAGCCTAAGGGCTGGGGAGGCCCGGGCCTGGGGCTCCCAAAACCTAAGGGCAGGGACGCCCCACGCCTGGGGCTCCATAAGCCTAAGGGCTGGGGTGCCTCAGGCCAGGAGCTCCCTAAGCTTAAGGGCAGGGACGCCCCACGCCTGGGGCTCCCTAAGAGTAAGGGCTGTGGCGCCCCAGGCCAGGGGCTCCCTAAGCTTAAGGGCTGGGGCGCCCCAGGCCTGGGGCTCCCTAAGAGTAAGGGCTGTGGCGCCCCAGGCCAGGGGCTCCCTAAGCCTAAGGGCTGGGGCGCCCCAGGCGTGGGGCTCCCTAAGCCTAAGGGCTGTGGTGCCCCAGCCCAGGGGCTCCCTATGCCTAAGGCTGTTCGGCAAACCAAACTGAGCTCAGGGGGATCTGGTCTGTGGGTTATGTTAGCCATAAAGTGAGCAGTTTGAACTCACCAGCCACCACTCCAAGGGAGAAAGAGGAGGCTTTCTGCTCCCATGGACTTACAGTCTTCGAAGTGGCAGGGAGCATTTCTATGCCTCCTATGATTAGGATCTCGGAGGGTGAGGGTGGAGTTGGTTCGGACCTGTCTTCAGGCCATTTCCCATAAGGGCTTCCAGCAGTGGCTCTGCCTTCAGGAATGTCTGATGATCTTGAGGGCAGCAAAGTCCTAAACACACTCTGGCAGTGGTTCTCAACCTTCCTAATACAGGTCCTCTTGTTGTGGTGATGCCCCCCTCCCCCAACCATTAAATGATTTTCTTGCTACTTCATCACTGTAATTTTGCTACAGTTATGAATTGGGTGAGCCCTGTGAAAGGGTCATATGACTCCCAAAGGGGTCGCAACCCACAGATTGAGAACCACTGCACTAAGTGTTCCCCTCCCAGGCAGCCCTACCAGTGTCTGGTGTGCATAGTTCTGTGAGGTGAGGGAAATGGACTTAGTGTCTGCTTCTGGTGACAGTTGATGTGGGTGGGCTTTCTCCCTATGTCAAATCCCTCTCAGGCCATTTGTCACCACAACAGAGGGAGCCATGCACAAAAAAGCAAGAAGAGGATGCAGCACAGCAGGACAGCAAGCAGAACAAAGATTGAATAAGCACAATTCACTTCAATCATGAATCGGGTGAGGAAGACCCCAGTCTAGTGACATTAGATCAGGTTTAGGGATTGAGTGAAGGGACCCCTCTTGGCTCCCCACAGTCCCTATTTTGCTTTCCCATTGACCCTGACCCTTGCATCGTGATTGGTCCTTATTCCAGCATGATGGTTGGTTTCATAACCACGGCATATGGGAATGTATTAGTCCATAGGTTATACAGGCACAGCCTCTTGAATGGGTAAGTGAGGAGGCTATTTGGGCTTGCTCATGCAGACCTCTAGTTGTCCTTGACATGACTGGTAGAATGGATCATGTGAAGTGATTTGAGATTGGCGTTGAGATCTGATAGGTCATGCAGACTTCTAGCTGATCCTGGAAGTACCCTATTTTAAGGAAACAGAATGTTTGGCGTTTAAGTCTTATTTGAGCTTAAATTTTGAGCAATAGGCTGTGGCTCACAGTGAGAGTCTATGTGGAGACCCTACATCCATTTTGAGGGGCCACAGATTCAGCCGCCATTGAGTTCTTTCCTACTGCTGACTGGCAGTGGAAAGCTTGTCCCTCAGGCAGTGTGCTTGCGTCCACTCCCCGGGCTAGACTCAACGATATACGGTAGTGTGCACATCCCAATGAAGGTCCCGCTCATGCTCTCACAGGCCCTCCTGAAACTCCATGAATTGATCTGTCTTCAGTCACAATTTTGTGACAAAGTTGTTTGTTTTCTATGTCTTGTTTAAGTTTTCAGGAGCCCAGGTGGTAATGCTGGATAGTGTTGGACTATTAAGAGCAAGGTCGCTGGTTCAAAGCCACTAGTCATTCCACAGGAGAAAGATGAGGTTATTGCTTCCTGGAAAGGTAGCAACTTCAGGATCCCTACACAGAGTCATTATGAGTCAGAGTCAGCAGGACAGAATGGGTGTCATTTTATTTAAGTCACTGTGGCTGTGGGTCCTTCTGACACCATTTTGGCCTTATGCGGATGCTTTCCTTCATCAAGAACAGCGGTTTGTGCCTTTTTCTTGTGTAAAACTTAGCAAAGGAGTTCCTAATAAAATATAGTTGAATTGGGAGTCTTTTCCCCCTTAAAACAAAGTAATTACATAAATAGAAACGCGACTATGGTGCTAATAACCAGTTGGAGAGTTGAGAGAGCTGAACTCTCAATCCTGATAGAAAACCATTGTGACTGAGCACCTGCTCAAGGTCATCCACAGCCTATGAGGTTGAGCCTATGTGTTGGGGAGTAATTGTGTACATAAAGTTAACAATTTATCTTTCTAAAGATTCTGTCTAAAACTTACTTTAAATAATAAGTTTTCCCCTGGGCTAGGTAAAGTTCAGAGAGTTTAACCCCCTAGTATCCACCCCCTCTCAGCATTCATCATGTTAGGCCAGAGGAGGCAAATCACACCCACTACCCAGGGAGCATTGCTTCCAAAAGCACATTGCCTGTGCCGGGGCAGAGGGGAGGTACCCGGACCAGAAATGCTGACAGAGTGGAACCAGAGAGCTCAGCCCCCAGCTTCCCGAGGGAGCAGCTGTGATGGTTCACTTCTGGATGAATATGTTTAAGCAAAGGCCAAGGGCATGACTTGGGCAGCACGAAAAGCAGATGTGCAGAGGTTGTTCACTACATTCCAGAAATTCACACACTCTCCGGAGGCTCCTTGGCTCAATGGCAGGAAGTCATTGGTGGCTTCCACCTTCAATCCCAAAAGGTCACTGCCGTCCAGTAGATTCCAACCACAGTGACCCTATATGGAGTTTTCAAGATTGTAAATCTTCATGGGAGCCAGAAGTCTCATTGTCCCCCTTGGGACAGGGATCTAGCAGCCCGTTTTGCCACCAGGGCTCCTTCCTCTCTAATTCTGGATCCAGTCCCTCCGAATATCCTGCCCTGCCCTTGTCTAGGCTTCTTAAATGCGTTCCACGCTGCTTATGTTAGTCTGGGTGCATTTGAGAAACAAATCCACAGAAACACATATGTATAAGAGAGTTGCATGTAAAGGGTGATTGCACATCAAGAAAACATGCTCGCATGTGCTTATGCACCCGCTTTGTCTTCAGCGATCATGTTGGGGTAGGCTGGTGTGCTTTTTCTATGTGGGCTTTGTTTTTTCTTAGCTAGATGGTCCCCTGTTTATCTTCCAGTCTTTAAGACCCCAGACGCTATATCCTTTGATAGCCGGGCACCATGGTGCTTAACTACTACACCACCAGGGTTCATTAGCATGTGACTTATCTCCTGTCATTCACACTAGATGCTCAAAATAGCAGGAGAACAGGTTTCTCCTTTGTGGCCACACCAGGTACTGACAGAACCAAGAACAGAGACACAGTTATATATCTTGACTATCATTTGCATATTATATGCCAGGAATCCCTAGGAAGTGTCTTGGAATTGTTCTACTCTGGTTCAAATTTCACACACCCTCCCAATTTCCATACTGATTCTGCCAAACCCCTAGTAACTGATTTGCACCTCCTATCAACTTGGAGAAAACACCCTATGCCAGATATAGAAGTGGACATACTTGGTACCCAGAAAACCTGTTCAGTGTTTTGAGGGCGGCTCAGCAAACACCCTATGTCAGACATAGAAGTGGACATACTTGGTACCCAGAAAACCTGTTCAGTGTTTTGAGGGCGGCTCAGCAAACAAAATGGGCACAGTGATTAAGCATTCAGCTGCTAACACAACGCTCAATTCTGTAGTGGTTCTGCAAGAGAAGGATATGGTAGTTGACCCACCAAAAGAGTTACAAACTTGGAAACCCTACGGGTATTTGTATAGGGTCGCTATGTGTTCCAATTGAGATGATTGTCATAGGTTGGGTTTGGTTTAACCCGTCTTACTGAGTATATACATACTCCTTCTTTACACGCGATCAGTTACTTTAGAGGAAAAAGACATGCCTGTCCCAGAACAATCCAAGGACTGGTAAAGGCAACACCCACTCCCTCTGCCTGCCTAACTCTAAAATGCTGCCCATAAAACACTCTGCCTGGTAATATGTGGGCAGCACACTGGGGAGGTGCAGCAAATGTGTGTTGAATGTATGAGGCCATTTCATAGTTTGGTTGCACGATCAGGGTGTCTGTTATAAAGCCCATCTCTTTGACTCCACCTCTCAGCAGAGATGAACACAAGCTTCCCGTTTTTTTTTTTCTCGGCAATGTCCTTGTCAAATAAAAGTTCCTTGTAGATCAGTAACTTGCCACAGAGCAAAACATATGGGAAGAGGATCATCTTTCTCCTGGCTGTGAAATAGAATGGCAAGCCCTTCCCTTCAACACACACACACACACACTCACACGCACACACATGCGTGCACACACACCCCTGCCTTACAACTACATTCGGTTGATTAGCAAACAAAGCTCTACAACCCAACTATGTGTTTTTCTTCTCCAGAGGAATGACGGACTTATATACCCTGCATTGTCGTTTTTTAATGGAATTACACCAGTTCTCCTCACCTTTTCGTAGATAGTGCAGTGAACTATTAGATAACTGCAGGTATTGAAAACTAGTATTGACTTCCAGTTTGTGTCACCTTTGGCTTTGAGCACCCTCCACTTCTCTAGTAAGCTTTCCATTGCTTTGGGGAAATTTTCTCTCTCTGAATTCATTATGTGAGGGGGGTAGTGTAATAATCAATGTGCCTATGGAGGACTATCCTTCATGACCTAAACTCATTAAGGGGCAGTGCCTGATGGAGCATCAGGTTGGAGGAAGGCTTATTAACAACCTGCATTATACAGATGACACAATTTTGCTGAAAATGAGAAGGACTTGATTCACTTGCTGTTGAAGTTGAAGGATTAAAGCCTTCAGTTTGGATTATGACTCAATGTAAAGAAAGCCCAGACCCTCACAACTGGACCTATTGATAACATCATGATAAATGGAGGAAAGATCGAAATTGTCAAGGATTTTGTCTTGCTTGAATCCACAATCAATTCTCATGGAAGCAGCAGAGAAGAGAACAAATGACACATTTCACTAGTCAAATCTGCTACATGAGACCTCTTTAAAGTGTTGAAAAGCAAGAGATTACTTTGAGGACTGGGGCGGGTTGACCCAGGCCATGGTATTTTCAACTGTCTCATATTCATGTGAAAGTTGAACACTGAATAAGGAAGACCAAAGAAGAATAGATATATTTGATTAGTATTGATGTAAAAGAGTAATGAATGTACCATGGACTGCCAAAAGAACAAACCCATCTAACTTGGATGAAGTACAGCCAGAATGTTCCTCATGGCAAGGATAATGAGACTTCGCCTTAACTTTGACATGCTGTCCGGAGAGATCAGTCCCTGGAGCAGGACATCGTGTTCTGGAAAGTAGAGGGGCAATGAAAAAGAGGAAGGCCCTCAACAAATGGGATTGACACAGTGGCGGCAACAATGGGCTCAAACTTAAGAACAACTGTGAGAATGGTACAGGACCGGGCAGTGTATGATTATGTTGTATGTATGATCACAATGAATCCAAACCCTCCCTATGACACTGAACAACAACAACAACCACCACCTGACTGAATCCTCTGGGAGGACTCTTGAATGTGAGAAAATAGAACGAAGCCAGAGGAAGGATTGGAGGATGTCTTAAGTTCTTGTCTTAATCTCCTTAACCAAAAATTATCCAACAAGTCAGTAGCCTTAAAACACTTTTCCCCCTGCTTTGGAGCTTACTGGTTCAAATTTGGGGTGCGACTCTAGGTCAGGGTCCTTCTTTGTGGATACCAGAAAGTTCCTTGGCATTCCTCGCTATTTTTCTCCCCATACTGTGTGTTACTGGGTCTATCCTGGCCTTTAACTCAGAAGTGTTTAGGTTTAGGCTCAAGCCTATTCTCATATGGCCTCATTTTTTTTAACATTTTATTAGGGACTCATACAACTCTTATCACAATCCATACATATACATACACCAATTGTATAAAGCACATCTGTACATTCTTTGCCCTAATCATTTTCTTTTTTTTACATTTTATTAGGGGCTCATACAACTCTTATCACAATTCATACATATACATACATCAACTGTATAAAGCACATCCGCACATTCCCTGCCCCAATCATTCTCAAAGCATTTGCTCTCCACTTAAGCCCTTTGCATCAGGTCTCCTTTTTTTTTCCTCTCCCTCCCCCCTCCCCCTTCCCTCATGTACCCTTGGTAATTTATACATTGTTATTTTGTCATATCTTGCCCTATCCCGAGTCTTCCTTCCCCCCCTTCTCTGCTGTCAATCTCCCAGGGAGGAGGTCACATGTGGATCCTCTTAATCAGTTCCCCCTTTCCAACCCACTCACCCTCCACTCTCCCAGCATCGCCCCTCACACCTTTGGTCCTGAAGGTATCATCCACCCTGGATTCCCTGTGCCTCCCGCCCCCATATGCACCAGTGTACAACCTCTGCCATATCCAGCCCTGCAAGGTAGAATTTGGATCATGGTAGTTGGGGGCAGGAAGCATCCAGGATCTGGGGGAAAGCTGTGTTCTTCATCGGTACTACCTCGCACCCTGACTGACCCATCTCCTCTTCTAAACCCCTCTATGAGGGGATCTCCAGTGGCCATAGGGCCTCATTTATATTACAAAAGAACTCCATTCTTTTCAAACAGGATCATGTCCACCAAGGTTCAAATTTCTCACATATTTTGAGGGGGCTACAGATCAATCCATAATGGTTCTTTTGGGTAGCTGTAACAAATGGCTACCAATCGAGTGACTAAAACAGCAGGCATTTGTTCTCTCACTTTTCTGAAGGGCAAAGGGTTAAAATTAAGGTGTGGGCAAGATTCATTCCTTCTGAGAGCTCTGAAGGAGAATCAAAGTAGCCTCTCTCTGCTTCTGGTCACTGCTGCTAATCCTTGATATTTCTTGGCTTATAGATGCACTGATCCAATCTCTGCCAGTGTCTTCACACGGGGTCTCTGTGTGCCCACTCCTCTTCTTATAAGAACACACCAATCAGTGCATGTAGCATCCATCTGAAATCTAAACCCAGAAAGATGGAGCTCTTGAAATCCTTAACTAAGCACATCTGCCAAGACCTCCTCTCCAAGTAAGGCCATAGCCTCAGGTTCCATGTGAACATGAATGGGTGTGTGTGAATGTGATTTAATGTACTACAGAGGGCACGCTTTGGCCTCAGGAGGAGTGTTTCGCCAGTACCTGCTTCACAGCCCTGAGATTGCCCAGGCATTTGCCACATGTTCTTGTCTTCCCACCATTTATCCACCAATAGGCCTTTTTCCCTAAGTTAGTCAAGCGTCAGTTTCTGTCACTTGTGATCATGACCCTCCCTCCCCCCCAGGTCACAAATTTAAACTGATACAGGCGGTTTCTTTAATGGGCACTATGTTATTCTGACTAGCAAGCAATCCTAAGGAGGGAGGATGAATCAGCAAGAACCCGCTTGCTTCATCTAGCTTCAGGGCAGTCCACAGAGGATTGATCCCTGAGCCACTAACGAATTTTGCAACTGTCACAGAACAATGCAAATAAGTAAGATCCACATCTGCTGAACACCATCATGAGGTCAAACTGTGTGTAAATAAATGCCTGTTTCAAGGAGTGAGTAAATCCTTAGGTAAGGAGTGACAGGGCTTTGTTGGCACAAACACAGCAAGGCATTATGGGTCGGATATTAATGAACTCATGCTCCTGGGCCTCACAGAGCCCCAGCTCAACTGCTTCAGCTTGTTGACAAACTGAACTCAGGGTACCCGGAGAGAGCACTACCATTTTGATGAACAGGGTTGGTTGGGGATGATGCTTCCTAACTTGCATTTTAATATAAATTTGATGCTTCATCTGAGCAATGTGGAAAGAGCATTCAGATAAAAGAGAGGGACAAACATCAAGTGACCAGAGGATGAAACTTCTATCTAATCTGTGCCCACTGGAATTGCTTCGTGGGAAGGTATTTTTTTGGGGTGTGGGGTTGTTCCCCTACCCTGCTCCAAGCCTTCCTCCTCATGCCCACCCCCACCCCAGCATACATCCTACTGGGAGAATGTCTCTGAATAATGAAGTTTTAATAAATGAAGCTTTAATGCGCCTGATAGTCTGCCTAAGACCCCTTCAAATTGTAGTCTTTCATTTGTATTCTTCCATCCTTTTTGAAGAAATGAACCTGATGGCAGGTAGTATGTTTCCTTTCCAGGATGAGCTGATAGAGCCTCACGCTGCTGCAGTGGGAGGTAAAACATTAAAAGGCCCTCTGTGGCTATGAGACATGCCCACTCTCCAAGAGACACTGGGCAGGTTTGCTGAAGCTCCTCAGAATTGACTAGTGGCCCTGGTCCACCCATCTCAACCAACCCAGTCTTCATTTGCACTGCATGCCCTCTCTGAGCTCCAACTGCATGCTTCATCTGAGGATGACAAAGCCTCTATTGTCTGAGAAGATGCGCAGACATATAAACTAATAAATGCTCCCCCTGTCCCCGGGGAGTGTGAAATTCTCCCATCATGACCCACCAGCTTCCCTGGAAATTCCTGTCTTAACTCAGGCACTTAATATCAATGGTGTCTCTGCTTCCTTCCTTCTTGCACACACCCCCCCCCAGGCATTAACTCTCATCCTTCCTCTCCCTAAAATATACTTTGCATCTATTCACTTCATGCCATCCCTACTGCCCCAAGGTGTGTCTTGCATTGACTATGAAACTAGATTCTGTATCCATTTTCCAGGGCTGTCAAAACAAAGCATCGTAAATCAGGTGGCTTTTAAGAACAGTTCACCACCTGTCTATCAGTTCGTGGTGCAGTGGTAGCTAGAGTGTTGCTGTGAAATTGGAAGCCGTGCCACCGATATGACAAACCCCAGAAGGGTCAGCAATGATGGGCAGGCTTCAGTGGAACCTCGAGCCCTGTGGTGCTCAACCTTCCTTTAATACAATTCTTCATGTTGTGGTGACCCCCAACCATAAAATCATTTTCCTTGCTACTTCATAACTGTAATTTTGCTACTGCCATGAATCGGGTGACTCGTGTTAAAATGTCGCTGGACCCCAAAATGGGTCACAACCCACAGATTGAGAACCACTGCTCTAGCCTAAGGCAGACTAGGAAGAAAGACCTGGTGATCTACTTCCAAATATTAACAAATGAAAGTCTTATGGGTCACAACAAAATATGGTCCTATAGAGTGCTGGAAGATGAGCCACTGACCTGCATACAACAGCTACAAAAATAGACTCAAACACACCAACAAAGGCCTGCTGAACTCCAAAGCCCTAACAAACCCACTGCCCTCAAGTCCATGCCAACTCATAGCCGCCCTATAGGACAGGGGCGAACTGTGTATTAGTCTGGGTATGCTAGAGAAAATCGAGGGAGACTCATGTGTATGAGAGAGAGTTGGTGGTTTTTAAAAATCATTTCCCTATTATTTAATCATTATATTAGGGATTCATACAACTCTTATCACAATCCATCCATCCATCCATTATAAAGCACATTTATACATTCATTGCCCTCATCATTGTCAAAACATTTGCTCTCTACATAAGCCCCTGGCACCTGCTCCTCATTTTTCTCCTCCCTCCCCACTCCCCACTCCTTATGAACCCTTGATAATTTTATTGGGGGCTCATACAATTCTTATCACAGTCATTCCATCCATCCATCCATCCATCCATCCATCCATCCATCCATCCATCCATCCACCCATTGTGTGTCAAGTGCATTTGTACATGTGTTGCCCTCATCCTTCTCAAAATATTTGCTTTCTACTTGAGCCCTTGGTATCAGCTCCTCATTTCCCCACTTCCATCCTCCTCCCCCTCCCTCATAAATCCTTGATAATATATAAATTATTTTGTCATATCTTACACGTCAAACATCTCACTTCCCCCACTTTTCTGTTGTCCGTCCCCCAGGGCAGAGGTTTTATGTAGATCCTTGTAATTGGTTCACTCTTTCTACCCCACCTTCCCTCCACCCTCCTGGTATTGCCACTCTCACCACTGGTCCTGAAGGGATCATCTGTCGTGGATTCCCTGTGTTTCCAGCTCCTGTCTGTACCAGAGTACATGTTCTGGTCTAATTCTACCTTATAAGTCCAGAGAGAGAGTTTTATATCAATCAGAAATTGTACATTAAGCAAACGTCCCAGCCCAGTGCAGATCAAATCCATAAGTCTGATATTAGCCCATATGTCTGATACCAATCTATAAATTCCTTTTCAGACCCATAAAACCTGTGCAGTGATGCTGAATGCAGGATAATCACAGGCCAATGGGTGGAAAGTCTTGTGGATCCAGTGGCATTGTAAGCATCTCAGTGCTGGCAGCGATCTCTCTGAGGCTTCTTTGGCTTCAGAGGTCTGATCGCATCCATTTGGCTTGCCTTCTGCAATGTCTCCCAAGGACTAGCAGAGAGAGAGAGAGAGAGAGAGAGAGAGAGAGAGAGAGAGAGAGAGAGAGAGAGAGAGAGGTCTTCCACCTCCAAGGAGGAAGTACCAGATTTCTCAGAGTTCTCAGGAGAAGGCTATGCCCACATAAAAATCTAACTGACTATCTCCAGATTGGCAGCCTACACTCCACGCCTACACTCCTAATCCTTAACTCGACACAAGATTAGGTGACTACCACAGGCTCCTAATCCATAACAAGCCCATTTATTTTTTCCCTGCATACCGACACCAATCCATTACCCAAAGCTTTACCCAATGGGTGGAGATCTACTTCTAAAACATGAATATAGAAAAATCGCTTTTGCTTGAAGGCTCTCAAGGAAATGCTCACTGAAAACTCCATCCTATTATCACACCTCCCCCAAATTAGTCTTCTTCTGGGCTTTCAGTCACACCAAGATCTCTCCTGCCCCAAGGCCTTTACATGCACTGTCATCTCTTCCAAGCCCTGAAGTGCCAAGTTCAAAGTTCCAGTTAATCTCCCTGATGCTGAATTTTAAGAACTGTGTGTGTGGGAGGGAAGGGGTTGGGCTGTGTGTTGAACTGCTGGGTTTTGGAGCCATTTGTTATGCAACCTCATTTTGTCAGTGACTGGTTAATTAATGCAGCATTCATTTGCCCTTCTTCCACTCACAGCACATGGCTTGTATCTTTGGGATCACTCTTCCACCATGCTCCATCTCCATGCTTATGCTGGCATTGACCCAATCTGCCAGCTCCAGGCCTGCCTAGTCAGGGCATGACTTTCCTCTCTCCAAAGGGACTGGGTCAGACTCACTATGTGACTCATGCTAGGTTAATGATATCTAACCCTAAAAGTGCCCCAGAAACAATTACCCCATTGCCAATGAGTCCATTTTGAATCATAGAAGGCACCTGTGGGGTTTCTCAGACTGTAAATATTTATGTGAGCAGAAAGTTCCATCTTTTTCCCTATGAGGTAGCTGGTAGGGTAGCACTGCCAACCTTGCAGTTAGCAATCCAATGCTTACCTGATAGTACCACCAATGATTAGAAAGGAAAAGAGCCTCTCTCTAATAGAATTCCTGAGCTTCTAGATAAAACTACAGCTGTCATCAGGAAGCCTGCGTGAAACTCAAAAGGAAACAGCACTGAAAGGAAAAGGTTCAAACTCTGATGGTATCAACTGAGTGCCAGAACCCAGCTATTCCTGATGCTCTGTCCCCAGACTTACATATTCCATAGACCTACCCATTAATTCCTTCTCCTGTTCCTTCCCTTCTCACGCCATAAGGTACTTTGACTTAGCTTTGAAGGCACTCACAACTTCACGGGTTCTGCCTTGCACAGGTGTCTGCTTGCTTCCAGTTCAGTCCTGACATTGTCCCTATCTTTAGCCATGTTAGGCTTGCGTCCTAGAGCTTTCCTTTGCTTGTCTCCCTATTGCTCTTGTCCTATGAAGTCTGTGGCTTTATCTTTAAGTCTAAGTCCTGCCCTTCCGCTTTCGTAGAAATCTGTCTCTGTATCTTGGCTCGTGGCAGGTTGTGTCCTTCAAAGATGACTGTCCTAATGTTGCACATCGCACATTCTCTTGTTACAAGATGAGTTTGTGTTCATTTTTCCAGAAACAGGGCCTGCTTTCCCTCTTCCTTGCATCTTGGCAGGCCTTTGACTATGGCAGAAGTGTTGCTCTGTGACTTCCACCTGGTCGTATTGGGTTGTTCACCATTTGGACCCTGTCAGGATATTGCAAGGAAGACCAAGCCAAATGAAAATGTCACATATAGGGTTCTTCTTGAGCTCCAACCAATAGAAGTATCAGTCGTGTGAGGGAGTGAGTCTTAAGAGAGCTGCAGCCTCTGTCTTTGAGCTACCCCAGCTAATGCTTGATGAAGCCAATACTAGTGTCCTCACTGAGCTCTGCCCAGATTGCAGATTTGTGAGCAAAATTGATATTATCATTAGTTTAAGATGTTAATTGTGGGGATACTTTCTGTTAGCATCAGATCATCAGTATACTGCCTAATCAGACTGCATTGCCAGTTTTACTCTCTCCCTCCATATATCTATCTATCTATAGATATAGATATAGATATAGATATAGATATAGTTATAGATGTAGATGTAGATGTAGATATAGATTTAGATTTAGATATAGATTTAGATATAGATATCCTCCACTCATCTGACAGTTGGTTGTACTATAATGGTTTGTGTATTGTTATGATGCTGGAAGCTCTGTTCCCAGAATTTCAAATACCAGCAGGATTGCCCATGGTGGACAGGTTTCAGTGAAGCTTCTAGACTAAGACAGACAAGGAAGAGGGGCCTGACAGTCCACTTCCACAAATTACTGAAAGAAAACCTTATGGATGACAAGAGAACACTGACTGACTAATGTGTTTTGGACACACTATCAGTGGACAATTGCTAGAGGAAGACAACATATTTGATGAAATAGAGGGACAGGGAAGATCCTTGTTGAGGCAGATTGACCTAATCGCTGCAACAATGGACTTCAACATTCAGGAATGTGTGACAATGGTGCCAGATAAGACAGCACTCCATTCCATTTCATATAAGGTCTCCATGGATCACAGTAGACTTGATGGCACTCTCTATATGTTTGTCTTCAGTGACTTCCCATAGGGCTGCTCTGCCTGGCAGCCTCTATTCTTCATGCTTCCAAATGGGGAGCACAACAGGTCCATAGCACTGAAATTCCCCTCAATCCCCAGGTCAAGTAAGGAGGCATGAAACTAACTATGTTGTTCTCTTTGCCTTGTCTCTCTTCCTTTTCCCCTCCTCCAACAGGGCTAGGGGGTAAATACTTACCTTGCAGTCTAGAAGAGAATTTCTTCCACACCAAAATCTTGTCCTTCCTCAAAAGGCACATACATGCCTTTCTCCTTGTTTTGAATTAAAATGGCAGATGGGATGGTAGGAAAGAAAATGAACTAGTCTAACAAAATGGCCAAACAGATTTACCTTCCACATAAGAATGCAAATAACTCCTCAATCTTGTTATAGAGTCATGATATGATGAGCTCCATCAAAGCAGAGTATAACACCACGGAAGTCAGACCAGAAAGACAATATTGAGTTGATTTTGTATGAGAGATTCTAGTTGCTAATTATACTTTTCATAACAGACAGATGGCAGGTATAGAAGCCCAGACTTAAAATGTCTTTAACTAATTGCCTGCCTAAATATATATTTGCAATATGGTCTTCAAAGGGAATACTTTCTTTACCTTAAATTCCATTTCTTTTTCCGCTCTTTTATGTAATTTTATTTAAGTATCATTGATGTACAATAAACCGTAGTGTGTTTTGCTCTTTGAGGTTTTTAAAAAGAATCATTTTATTGGGGGTTCCTACAACTCTTAGTACAATCTATACATAAATCCACTGTGTACATTTGTTGCCATCATCATTCTCAAAACATTTGCTTTCTACTTGAGCCCTTGGTATTAGCTCCTCATTTCCCCTCCTTCCCCCTCCCCCTCCCTCATGGACCCTTGATAATTTATAAATTATTATTCTGTCCTATCTTACACTGTCCGACATCTACCTTCACCCACTTTTTTGTTGTCCCTCCCTCATGGAGGAGGTTATATGGAGATCCTTGTAATCAGATCCCTCTTTCTACCCCACCTTTCCTCCACCCTCCTGTTATTGCTACTCTCAGCACCGGTCCTGAAGGGGTCATCTGTCCTGGTTTCCCTGTGTTTCCAGTTCCTATATGGACCAGTGTATATTCTCTGGTCTAGCCAGGTTTGTAAGGTAGAATTGGGATCATGAGAGTGGGCGCGGTAGCATTTAGGAACGAGAGGAAAGTTATATGTTTCATCGTTGCTACACTGCATCCTGACTGGCTCATCTCCTCCCAGCGACCCTTCTGTAAGGGGTTGTCCAGTTGCCTACAGATAGATCTTGGATCCCCTAACTGTACCCCCCCTCATTCAAAATGATATGATTCTTTTTGTTCTTTATGCCTGATACCTGATCCCTTCTACATCTTGTGATCACACAGGCTGGTGTGCTTCTTTCATGTGCGCTTTATTGCTTCTGAGTTAGATGGCAACTTGTTAACCTTCTAGTCTTTAAAACCATAGACTATCTTTTGATAGATAGGCTCCATAAGCTTTCTTCACCTCATTTGTTTATACACCCACTTTTTGTCTTGAGTGATTGTGTCGGGAAGGTGACCATCATGGAATACCAATTCCTTAAATTCCATATCTATAGGCTTAAGTCTTACCCACAGGAAGACTATTTTTATTTTATCCCTGGAACAAAATCTTGCAATAATTTTCTCTTTTTGGGTAAGTCCATCCTGAATCACTTATCCTTTAACATTTACAAGAATTTATCTGTAACCAACCCCATTTACATAGTCTCATTCATGCTATTTCCACAATAATTGCTAATAACCCTATTTTTTAGAATCGGAAGAAAGCATCAGCATCAATATCCCATTGCCACTGAGTTGATTTCAACTCATGGGTACCCTATAGGACAGAATAGTATTGCCTCATAGGTTTCCAAGGCTGAAAAACAATCTATTTATTGTGAGATGGGTGAAGGTTTACAGAATACATCCGTTTTCCATGTGACAGTTCACACATATTTTGCTTCATGATATTGACTGCAGTCTGCTCAACGTAATATCACTTATCGCACTTCCTCCTTGTATTTCCTGTTTCCATTCCCCCTTCTTTCCTGACCCTTCTGAACTTTATCTTTGAATAAATTATATCCTTTTGATTCAAATAGTTGATTAGTGTTACTTTTTACCTTATAGATCTACCTATTGTTTGGCTGAAGATTGAGCCAAGGGAGTGAGTTCAGTTCCAGATCTGAAGGTGCCTAAGGACAACAGTCTTGTAGGTTCCAAGAATCTCTCTCTGAGCAATACCCCTAAACTTTTAAAATAAGTTTAAACTTTGTTGCACATATTTCTCCTATTCTATCACAAAATTCCAAAGCAAATTCATTATCATTGTGTTGAAGCTGACTCATAGAGACCCTACAAGATAGAATAGAACTTCACCCTTTCATTTTCCAAGGCTTAAATCTTTACCAGAGCAGACAAACTCATATTTCTCACATGGACCAAATGATAGGTTAGAACCACTTACTTTGTGGTTAGGAGCTCAATGAGGAGTCCACTCTGCCATTAGAGCTCGTTAAGAATGCTATCCAGGATTCCCTAATGCTATCCCTCTCAGATCAGTTGGTAGTGGCAATAAATGTAGATCTTAAAGGGGTCAGACTGCCACATCGTAACTCTTCGTGGGGAAGATGGTGGGTTTAAACTGCTGATTAATTAGCCCTTAAGTGCTTAATTACTGCCTCACCAGGGTTCTCCTTAACATCAGAACAGTGGACACTTATTGGTTTATCTTGCTGGTCTCTGTTCCCTAAAAATTGCACTTCATCCACAGGGTTTTCTTCCACAACACACAGCTGCTAGTGTTTTTGGTTTTTTTCTCCACATGACTTCACCTTCCTGGTCAAAGCTGATTTGTCCAGTGCTAAACACACAATGAAAACATAGCCATATTTGCACACTACAAAATTTGAAGTGAGACAGCAAACTATTTGTTGAGTTTTTTGAATGACAGAAGTCTAAAAGGAAGTGTTATGATACAGGACACAGTGAGTTTTGATGTCCAGGATCTATGCTGGGGACCCGGTTGGCACTCCAAATGACTATTCAAAGTGATGGTATGAATTCTCCTCTTCCATGACCTACACATATAATAGATATAACCACTAAGTCCATGATTTGACAAATGTCTTGTGTGATTGAGTTTTGGTTCCCCATAGGATTAGATCCTGAGACAAAGGTTTTAATTAAGCCATTTTTGGGGGAGATATCAATAAGGAAATGGGAAACAGAAAAGGGAAAGAAGGCAGCCAATGAAAAGTACATTATCAAACAATTTAAAATTGTGAGCAACTGGAGGTTAATCTACTGGAGACACTGTAGAAAATCCACTAGTTATTCTGCCCAGAATGGGAGGGAGTGTGGCTATTTGTCCAACAACTCCTATGGGTCATTGGTTAAGGGTTACTGCAGGAAGCAAGAATTAACTCCACAACCTCCTAAGCCATGAATGCTCAGGTACAGTGGTCTACAGAAACTAGAGAAAGCAGGAAGAGAGATGTGCTGGCCATTCGGAATTAGGCTAGCATGCCAAGTTGTCAGACATGTCAGGTTCTTGCACTATCATAACTTGTGAGATATACCACTGGTATTTCAAACACAAGCATAGTTACCCGTGGTGGAAAATTTTCAGAAAAGCTTACAAGCTAAATAGACTAGAAAGAATAACCTGCCAATCTACATCTGAAAAAAATAGTGGTGTTTGTGGAGCACATTGATAGCAGTGGAATATTTTTTCATATAGTGCAGGATGATGAACCCCTCAAGTTGGAAGACACTCAAAATATAATTGGGGAAGAGCTGTCTCCTCAAAGTAGTGTTGACCTTAGTGATATAAAGTTTCCAGGACCTATATTTGTTGATGTGGCAATGACTCAAAATGAGAAGAAACAGCAGTACTGCAATAACCACTAACAAGAAGATGGGATGCATGAAATATGGATCTAGAAAAATTGGAAGCCATGAAAAAATGGAACACATAAAGATCAAACACTCTACGTGTTATTGAACTGAAATAGACTGGTATTGGCCATTTTGAATGTCATAATAATATGGTTTACATACCAGAGTAACAAATTTGAAAGAAATGGATGACTTTCATGTTAAAAAAGAGAATGTTTCAACATCGATTCCAATGTTCACCATTGTTAGGTGTAGGATATATTACACCTACAAGGATGAATAATTAATAAAGTTATTATTCAAATTGACACACCAACCACTAATGCTAACAATAAAGCCATTGAGGATTTTTACCAACCTTTTCAGTCTGAAATTGATGAAACATGCAATCAAGATTACTGATGACTTGAATGCAAAAATTGGAAACTAAGGAGGAGGATCACTAGTTAGAAAATATGGCCATGGGGATGGAAGCCACATGGGAGATCTCATGACAGAATATTCCAATAAGGATGGCTTATTGATTGAACATTTATTTTTCAGTGATGTAAACAGTAACCATAGACATGGATCATGTATATTGGATAGAAATACACAGGAATTAAATCAACTACATCTGTTGAAATAAACTACTATATATACTCGAGTATAACCCAAGGCAACTAATTTTACCCCCAAAAGCTGGGGTGCTTTTTCAGCATAAAAAATGTGCAGAAAAAAACTCGGCTTATACTCAAGTATTTACGGTATAAAGAAGTTCAATATCATCAGTCACGAGCCTGGAGACCAACTGTGGAACAAACCATCAATGGCAAATTCAACTCGAATTCAAATAAAATTAAAACAAGTCCCCAAGAGTCAAAGTATGAATTTGAGTACATCTCATCTAAATTAGAGGATATTTCAAGAAGAAAGTTGACACATTGAACACAAATCACCTGAGATGATACGAGTTCTGCAATAATATCAAGAACATCATAAATAAAGAAATTCAAGGATAATTAAAAAGATAGAAACTAAAGAAAAGACAAAATGGATGTCACCTTGAATGTGGAGTAGCTGAAGCCAATGAAAGAAATGATGAAGTACGAAAAAGAGAGAGAGAGAAATATAGAAATAATTGATGAAGTAAAGACGCTGAATAAAGAAGCTGAACATAAAATTTCAAAGGGGAATTAAAAAAGATGGAATAAAGAATTATATGAAAAGGTGCAAAGACCTGGAATTAGGACAGCAAAAATGAAAAGCATGTGCATTTCACTAGCTGAAAAAATGGAAGAGAAATTCAAAATACAGAATTACACAGATAGCATCAAAAGAAGATGAAAGGGATTCACTGACCACATGAAGCCCAGGCTCCACAGCGCTGAGTCCAGAAGACCAAGATAGCATAGGGTTCTCACTGCAGATTGCTCTGAGAGTACTCACAGTAGTCGGGCCTGGATCAACTTGGGAAAATGTAGAACTCAAAATAAGAAGACTAACCTTAGGATATGATAGGCACTAGTGGAATTCCCATTTGACACCTGACCTCACCTCCATGGCTCAACTTTCAGCCCCCAAATAGGAGACCTATACTGTCAACGATGTACAATTCAGAGCCCAGCATTTGTCAGGGAGTTACTCAGAAGGCAGGAAGGAATGGGAACGAAAGACCAATGGAAACGGCAAACAAAGGGAGGGAATAGGAAAAGTAGTATTGCATTGTAGGTATTGCAATCAATATCATAAAACATTGCATGAATTGTAAGGAAAATCAATTTACTCTGTAGATTTTCCCTCACATCACAATCAAAACAGTGTAAAAAGAAAATAAGTCATATGACCGAGTACACTGGTAGATCTTGCTGAAGACCAATTTCCAGTGTTAAAAGATGTCACTTTGAAGAATAAGGCACAGCTGAGCCCTAGTGGTATAGTGGTTACAAACATAATGCGTTAGAACCAACCCAGTTGGGTTGCTCAACACAAGATCAGCAGTTCTGCTCCCATACAAAGTTCCAGTATTGGAAACCCACAGGGATATCTCTCCCCTGTCCTATAGAGTTGCTAAGGGTTGGAATCAACTTGATGGCAGTGAACTGGATGTAAGACAGGCTGACTAGAGACACAAATCAAGTGCCACTCATATATGTGCAATAAATAGTTTTCTATCAAGAAGTCATTATAAAATTTCTATTTCAAGGAAATATCCCAGGCCAGTCCAACTCAAGTCCATAAGTCCAACACTAGCCCATAAGTTCCTTTCCAACTTACGCAGTTACATGCAATGATGCAGAATGCAGGGATGTCAAAGGCCAGTGATTGAAATGTCTTGTGGACCCAAGGTCGATGGAAGCATGGCAAGACTCTGGCAGCTCTCAACGTGGGCAGGAAGCAGTCAGGTGAATGCAAAAAGAAGGGGAGGTTCCCAGGGCCCTCCTTATGAGAAGGCCATGGCCACAAAGAGGCACCATCAGGCTATGGTGTGATTGACAGATTGGATACCAACCTTACACTTTTACATATCTTCAAACTGACATCAAATTATATAACTATCATACTATGGCATTTTCAATCACCTCATATGTACTTGAAAATGGACAATAATTATGAAAGGTAAAATAAAAGTTGATGTCTTTGAATTATGATGCTGGTGAAGAATATTGAATATTCCATGGACTTTCAGAAGAAGGAACAAATCTTTCTTGGCGGAAGTAGAGCCAGAATGCTTCCTAGACGTGAGAATGACAAGACTTCATATCACATACTTTGCACATGTTAACAGCTGAGCATAGTCCCTAGAGAAGGATATCATACTTGATAAATTGGAGTGGTGAAAAAAAGAAGAAGGTCCTCAATGGGATGAATTGGCATACTGGCTGCAAAAACAGACTCCAACATTAACTGTGAGGAAACAGAATGTGGGTGCTATGAGTTAGAGCCAAATTAACTGTGTCTAACAATGACAACTCCCCTCCCCCGCACCATCTATCAATTTGCTGCACTGTGGTAGCTTGTGCTTTGCTGTAATGCTGGGAGTTAGTCCACTAGTACTTCAAATACCAGGCAGGATCACCCACGGTGAACAGATTTCAACACAGCTTCCAGACTAAGAACTGACAGGACGACAAAACAATCAGTCCACTTCTGAGGGATTCACCATTGAAAACTTTCTGCATAGCAGTAAAATATTGTCTGATATAATGCCAGAAAATGAGCCCCTCAGATTGCAAAACAATCAAAATATCACCGAGAAAGAGAGCTTCCTCAAAGTAGAGTCCACCTTAATGATAACTCAAAACCTCACAACAGGAGCTGGAGATAACATCATAATAAATGGAGAAAATATTGAGGTTATCAAGGATTTCGTGTTGCTTAGATTCACAACTAATGATCATGGAAACAACAATCAAGAAACCAAATAACATATTGCATTAGGCAAATCTACTGCACATAACCACTTTAAAGTACTGAAGATCAAGAATTTCACTTAGGATTAAGTTGCGCCTGGCCCAAGGCATGGTATTTTCCGCCACATCTTATGCACGTGAAATTTGAACATTGAATGAGAACGACTGAAGGAGAACTGGTGCATTTGACTTAAGGTACTGACAAAAAATACTGAAAGTACCATGGGTGGAGAGAAGAACAAACAAATCTGTCTGAGAAGAAGTGCAGCTAAATGTTCGTGGCAGATAGGATGGCGAGACTTCATCTCCTGTACTTTGCAGATGTTATCAGGACAGCCCAGTCCCTGGAGGACATCATACACATTACAGTGGAGGGGTTGCAAAAAGAGGAAGACACCCCATCAAATGGATCGAGACAATTCCTACAACAATGGGCTCAAACATAACAAAATTTTTGAGTATGGAGCAGGACCAGGCAATGTTTCATTCTGTTGTGTAGGCATTATTATGAGACAGAACTGACTTGAAGGCATCTAGCAACAAAGTGTACTTAAGCTTTCTGGCACCTTCATTTGCTGATGGATTATTATTCAAAATGAGAAAAATCATTGCAACCATTCATTAATAATCAGAACATGAAACATGAAAAATAAGAATCTAGGAAAATTGGAAATCATAAAACACGGAATCTGACCTATAAAGATCAGTATCCTAGGCATTGGTGAGTTGAAATAGTCCCTTTGAATCTTAAAATGATAAGAATGACTATGCTGACAATAACAAATTCAAAAGAATGTCTCTTTCATCCTCAAAAAGAGCATTTCTAGATCTATCTTGAAATGCAATGCTGCCTGTGACAGAATAATATCTATCTTCACACACAAGGAAGGCCGGTTAATAGAACCATTATTCAAATTTTCTCACAAACCACTAAAGCCAATGAAGAATTGTACCAACTTCTTTAGTCTGAAATTGATCACACATGTACTGAAAATGCATTAATAATTGCTGACAATTGGAATGCACACATGGAAACAAAAAGGAAGGAAGAGTAATTAGAAACTATGGCTTTGGGGATCGAAAATAAGCTGAAGAATGCATGAAAGAATTCTGCAAGAGCAATAACTTCCTCATTGCAAACATCTTTATTCAACAACAGGAGCGGCATATATACATGTGGAATACACAGGAATGGAACTGATTAAATCTGTGGGAAGACAGGATAGAGAAGCTCCATATCATTGCGACAAAATAAGACCAGGGGCCAACTATGTAACAGACTATCAATTACTAATATGCAAGTTCAAGTCATACCTGAAGAAAATTAAAATAAGAACGCAAAAGAGCCCAAATACAGCCTACATTATATCTGTGGTCAGCTGGGGTTTCTAGAGAAACAAACCAGTGATACTGATACATATAGAAGAAGGAAATTTATATCAATAAAGAATTTTACATTAAGAAGTCCACACAACAAGAAACCCCAGTCCAACTCCAGCCCATAAATCAGATGCAAACTAGAGGCCCTTCCAGACTCATGAAGCTGGTGGAGGAATAGCCCAAGAAACAGGAAAACCACAGGTTGGTGGAGGCAGAGTTGGGAGAATCCAAAGTCAACAGGCAGTTGGCAGGCCACAGACAGCTCTTAGGGTCAGCAGGTCTCATGGTGATTGCCATCCCAAGAAGCCAGATGTAGGGTCCAGGGTCTTTTCATCCGGAAGAAAAAGAGTGAGCCCATTCTCCACAGTCTACTTATAGCTATGAAATAGGTCACACTCCCAAGGAGACTGTGACCTGCACTTTCTGAAGATCCTGGTCAAGCTAAATTGACACCAAACCTTACTCTCACAATATCTCACATGAATTTAGAGCCTATCTCAAGAATGGTTAGGACATATTGAACATTAATGATCAGCTACCAGAAGACTTGAGAAATAGAATCAAGGTCATCAATCTTTTTTTTTTGTCATGTCAACTGGGGCTATTTATTTATTTATCATAAATTATTGTATTGGGGGTCCTCAAAAAGATCATTAATAATACAGGAAAGAAAGAAAATACTACAGTGCATATCAGAGGATACTGTGAAACTTGCTCTTGAACCTAAAGCAGCTAAAGCAGATGGAAGAAATGATGAAATAAAAGAGTTGAACAGAAAAATTTGAAAGGCCAGCTTGAGAAGATAAAGTAAAGAATTATATTGTAACGTGTAAAGACCTGGAATTAGGAAAGCAAAAGGAATGAGTACAGTCAGCATATCTAAAATTGAAAGAACAGAAGAAAAAATCCAAGCCTTGGATTAAAATGTTGAAGGATTATTTATCAAACTATTGAATGATGCAGGGAGAATCCAAAGAATATGGAAGGAGTATACAGAGTCTCTGTACCCAAGAATTAGTTGAGGTTCTACTAGTTCAAAAGGCCAAGATGAAGTTGAAGCTGCAATGTAAGCATTAGTGAAAAGCAAGGAAGGATAGGAATGGAAATATTTCAACACGCTCATGCAGTGATAGTCCATGTCAAGAAATTTGGAAGATAGCTATCTGGCCAACCAACTGGAAGTGATTAATATTTGTGTCCATTCTAAAGAAATATGATGCAACAAAATCTGCAAATTAATGTAAAATAACATTAATATGACTTGCAATTACAATTTTATTGAAGATAACTTTAAAAGTAGTTATAGCAATATGTCAACAGGAAGCTGCCAGAAATCCAGGCTGTATTAAAAGAGGGCATGAGGCAAGGTATATCAATGCTGATTTCAGATGGACCTTGGCTGAAAACAGAGGATACAAGGAAAATGTTTACTTATGTACTATTGACTATGCAGAGGATTTTACTGTGTATCATAACAAACTTTGGGTAGCATATGAATACATATGAGAATAATGGGAATTCCCGTACATTTAATTGTGCTCCTGTGGTACCTGTACATAAAGCAACAGGAAGTGGTTCGAATAGAACAAGGGGATACTGCGTGGTTTAAAATCAGGAGAGTGTGTGTTGTGGTTATATCCTTTCACCATATGTGTTAGACAGGGTTCTCTAGAGAAACAAAACCAGGACATTTATGATTTGATAGATAGATAGAACACGAAGGAATATAACAGCTAATTAGTCCACATAGCAGTACAGAGGACTCAGTTTAACTCACTTCCATGCAACAGTAAATATGGCAGTACAGCCAGGCAGCAAACTGCAGAACTAGGTAAGGCAGCCACACACTGGTCTGATCACCAGAGAGCAACTGAGAGATAGGTGTGGCTTGCTGAGCCATTTATCTCTTTGCCCACGAATCAAACTGCGAACTTATTAATCCCACATGTTCTTATTGGCCAGGTTGGCACTATAAACCTACCTATCTATCACACTATACTTATTCAAATAATCTGAGAAGCTGCTCTGTATGAAGAAGTTGAGGCATCTGAATTGGAGGAAGAATCATTAACAACCTGTGTTATGCAGATGACCCAATCTTGCTGGCTGAAAGTCAATAGGCCTTGAAGTACTTAATGATAAAGCTCATATAAATTAGTCTTCAACACTAAGAATACAAATGTCTTCTCAACTTAACAAATATAAACCCAAAACATCATTACAAATAGAGAAATGTAGCTAAACTCTATTTTACTTGGACCCACAATCAATACTCACAGAAGCAGCAGTCAATAAATCAACGTATTTCATTGGAAAAATCTGTGGTAAAAGACCTCTTTAAAATGTGAAAGAGCAAATGTTTTACTTTGGGGATTAGCAAGTTATGCCTGCTTTTAGCCTTGATATTTTTAATCACCTTAGATGCATGTGAAAGGAGTCTTAATTTCAGTGTCTGGTATGGGTTCAATGACTCACAGCAAGGTTGGTGGTTCAACCCACTTGCTGCTCCACAGAAGAAAGAGGAAGCTATTTGACCCTGTAAAGATTTACAGCCTTGGAAACCCTATATGGTCACTATGAATAACAAAAGACTTGATGGTAATGTTTGGCATATGCATGTGAAAGATGGACCATAATTAAGGAAGACTGAAGAAAATATGATGCCTTTAAAATATGATGTTGCAAATAATTTTGAATATACCACGAATGCCCAGCAGAACAAAGAGGTCTGTCCCAGAAGAAGTACAGCCAGAATGTGTTTTAGAAGTGAGGATGGTAAAACTTCATTTCATATACTTTGAACATGGTATCAGGAGAAATTAGTCCCTAGAAAAGGACAAAATACTTGGTAGAGCATCATCAAAAAACAGGTAAACCCGGAATGAGATGGATCAACACAGTGGCTGTAACAATAGGCTAAAATATGACCATTGTGAGGATGTCACAGGACTAGAAAGGCTTTTATTCTATTGTGCATAGGGTCACTATAAGTGGCAGTGGGTGAGTTTTTGTTGATTAACAACACTGGGATATGAGCAATGTCCCCATGGCATATGCTAAACTGTCACCATGCTGGACACAGTTGATCTTTGTGGCTTAGAGGGTAATTATTTGGAGGGTTATGATTCCACTGAATTTTTTTCTGTGTATTCAAACTATTCCATCCTAAGATTCCACAGATCTATCCAAACCAAGCTCACTGCCATTGAATCAATGCTAACTCATATCGACCCTACAGGACATGGATAAAATTGTACCTGTGAGGTTCTGAGACTGTACCTCTTTACAGAGTAGAGTCCCATCTTTCTCCCGAAGAACAGCCGGTGATTTCAAAATACCGACCGTGCAATTAGCAGCCCAATGTGTAACCAAGAACTATTCAGGGAAGCTAGAGGGAGAGCATGAAAAGAAATGAATAGTTGAGGTGGTTGGATGCACATCCATCCCTTTGTTCTACTCTCTATGACTTTTTCTGAGTTCATTCAAAATGTAAATTAAGACACAAAATAGAATTCTACCCAACCCTGCTATATGCCTAAACAGTATCCATTTTTCTCATTCTTACTACTAATAGAAGCTCAATTTTGTTTAGGGTGATAATGTACCTACTTAAATCGCTCACTCCTAGGCTGCCTTGCAGCTATGCATAAACATTTGACCCAGTTTGGGCCAAATATGTGTAGGTGAAAGATACTGAGTAGGACTCCCAAGAAAGTTTTTGTTGTTGTTTAAGGCAAAACACTTCTCTGGCATAACCCATTTCATTTTTGTCCTTGGCTCTTCTGCTGTCATGCTCCCTAGTCAGAATATTGAAAGATGGGAGAGTCACAAAGGTTACATGAGTTTGGCAGACCAAAAAGCATGCATTCTCCTATATCCAAGATGAGTCCCTGAGCAAATACGCCAGACCTAGGCTACCTATTTCAAGACTTACTATTGTATAAGACAAACCCCTGTGTGGTGCAAAGGGTTAACACAATTCACTGCTAAGCCAAAGATGCCTTGGAAGAAAAACCTGGCAATCTACATTTAAAAATTCAGCCCTTGAAAACTTCATGGAGCACAGTTCTGCCCTGAATCATATGGGGGTAACTGTAAATCAGAATCAATTCAGTGGCAACTGGTTTGGTATTTTTGGTGTTAATATAAGAAAAATGAAGCTTTTGTGATTAGACCACTAGAGTCGGTTTGTTTTTTTCCCCATGTAGCCAGATGCAATTTGGACTGATAGAGAAATAATTAAAAGAATGTAGAGTTAAGTAAGCGTAATGATTATGGAACTAATCATTTAGCAATGGGCTGCTAACCACAAGGTCAGTAGTTCAAATGCACCAGTCACTCAGGGGGAGAAAAGTGAAGCTCTCTGCTTCTGTAAAGATTTACAGTCTTGGAAGCCCTATATGGGGTTGCTATAAGTTGTAATCAACTTGATAGCATTTTATTTGTTTGAGTTTGGTGACTAGTATGTAAGCTTTGAGGGGGTAGTAATAGACAATTTGAATACTATTCTTAGCACTATAGGTATTATGTCTTTTGCAAATGGATAAACGAACAAAAGCGATATTCATTTTGTGTTTTCTGTAGTTTGCCTTATTCTTCCAAGAAGATTGCTCAAGTGTTAAGACCCAGTCTTCTCAGGCATACTTGAACAAAAGAATAACTGATAGACACAGACTTGAACCCTTGCCTGTGTGATCATTGGTGTGTCACTGTTTTTCAATCCATTTCTCATCTGTGAACTGGGGATTACACACGTAGCCCACAGGGTTCTTTTGGAGATTCAGAGTAATATGTGTGTCTTTGACTGAGTGCCCGTGCATGCCGAGCTTATTCCTCAGGCCTGGGTGCAGGGAGTCTATTTGAGATCTGATGGCAGGGAGTGGGAATAGGAAAGCGGACGCAAGACTGAGTTAGGGGGAGAAGCAATCACAATGGGAACGGGGTGTTGAGGCTTTTAATGTAGGATACAGGGGCTTGATTCCCCCAGGACTTCTGAGGAACATGGGTTCTGTCCTAGAATTGTCTACCAGAAACAGGAGGCTGGGCTCTTCTTCGCCTGTAGTGGTGTTGAGCATTCCTCCTAGTAAGGTGACCTCTCCTACCTTCCTGGGTTTGGCTTTCCATGCCTTTGAAAAGGCTTCGAGGCAGAAGGACATGGAGAGCTGCGTGCTGCACAGTTGTGATAAGACACCATTTCAGCAGGAGCCTGCACTTACATAGAGCCTTTCGCCACTGCTATGATGGATATCAGGAGGAGCCCTGGAAGTGCAGTGGTTACAAGTTGGTTTGCTAACTTCAAGGTCAGCAGTTCAAAACTACTAGCTCCAAGGAAAAAGATGGGGTTTTCTACTCCAATAAAGAGTTGTAGTGTTTGAAACTCGCAGGGGGCAATTGTACACTGCCCCACAGGATCGCTATGAGTTGGTATTGACTGGAAGGCAGTGAGATGGTGTCGGAGATGGGTCAAAGGAATGTAGCATGGCAACCCTAAGAATCTGCTACAGAACCATAAAGTGCCTGGGATAGATGAGTTTATTGTGCTTGGCCTTTTAAAACCATCAAACGGGCAACAGTTAGAAAGTCAAACATACCAAGTGTCATTGGAGATCCGGGGAAAGCAGAGAAACACTGCTAATGATGCAGGTTTGCTGCACAGCAATCTGGCAGAGCTTAGTGAAAGTCCATTGAATGGACCCTAGGACCTAGTGAGCCCCTCCTGGGCGTACAACCAAAGAAGCGCAGTCACTGAGTTGCCTTTCATTCCTCGTGACCCTATCAAACAAAGCTGAATGGTCCCATGATTTTTCAAGGCTTCTATTGGGAAGTAGACAGCCATACCTTTATCCCACAGTGTGTGGAAGACGGCTTCAAACTACTGACCTTTGTGTTAGCAGCCAAGCACTTAATATCTCCCCCATCAAAGCTCTCTCCTGGATGTATAAAAGCAAACAAAACCCCAGTTGATTCTTCCTCATTAGCAACCCTACAAGGCACAGTAGAATTGCTGCTTTAGGTTAACAAAACTAAATTCTTACGACAGCAGACAGCCTCTCTTTGCTCCATGGAATAGCTGGTGGGTTGGTACTGCTCACCTTGGGGTTAGCAGCCCAACACATATTTCCTGGGTATATAGGCCAAGCTATTTATCCAATTCACAGGGCCCTTGGGACATTTTTACAAGAATGGTCACCACACTGATACCTGCAGTAGAGAAGAGTTGGAGCCGAATTGGATGCCAATCAACAGACAACTGAAGAAGGAAACAAAAGAAAGATGATGATTGCTCATGACCAAGTGGCACGCAGCAGCACATACAATTGATATGCAGCATGACAATAACTCTTAATGACATTGCAAGGAGTTGAAAAGGTCAAAAACAGAATGAGATTTATATTGCAGTACCATTCATGGAAGCTGAAAGCCCATTCACCAAGCAGCATGGTCTAGTGCACATGGCTGTATGCCTATAAGGACACACACACACCAAGCACCCAGCAGGGGGTATTAGTCTGAAGAGGGGAATGGAAGTGATGTGAATGTGGAAAAGGAGGGACAAAACACAAGCAGGGCCTGACATTGATCAGGGTTCACAGTGTGCTATAAAGTAGGCATGATTAATCACTTCCCTGTACCAGAAGACTGAGCTAGATTTTTAAAGCAAATCGAGTGCCTGGAACACAATGGTTGTTAGCTGCTGTTGAGTCAGCCTCCATCCCAACTCACTGTGACAACCAGCTCCCAGTGACTCCATGGGCAATATTCTCCCTGGTCCTGCACCATCTCTTTGGTTGTGCATCAGATTGTGATTCACAGGGGTTTTCGTTAACTGGTTTTCAGAAGAAGAAAGCCACGCTCTTCTTCATCGCTCATCTTAGTCTGGACACATCACAGAAACAGGTTCAGTCTCAAAGCCGCACCCAACCAAGCTTCCCCATTTCAGTGTCATAGCAACACAGAATCAGTTCAGTACCTCAGCAATAACCAAGCATCCCCCTGACAAATGAGTGTTGGATGCACATGAGTTTCATTGTCTTTGACTCAAACCCAGATCTCCCACATGAAAAAGGAGAATTCTACAACTGAACCACCAATTTACCCTCAGAATATAATATGTATCCAGTAAATGGTTATTAAGAATGTGGCTGCCAGGAAAATCCAGCAATTTCCTGCCAAGGCTTAACACTAATATCTTCCCCCACACACTAGAAGGCTGCAGAGGAATGACTTTCTCCATGCCAGTCCTGGTATCTAGACAAGGGACCCTAACACTGAGCCACTGAGCCCCAGCAGGCTGGGGAGCAATGTCAAATTGGATGAGGGACAATCCTGGTTGAGTTAATTTCCCTAAGCTCGCAGGGCAGTTTAGCATGTCCACAGCTGTGTTCAGAATAGCCATGCGATTACCACCGAGAGAAATTCTACATGCTTTCACACCCCATGCTAGTCGTTGCAGCCATCGTTGAGTACAGTTCATGCTCATCACTATCTAGAACTCACGGTGACGCTGTGGGTGAGCCATTGGGCAGGTAACCTCAAGGTTGGCAGTTCAAAGGCACCAGTTGTTCACTGAGAGGAAGGTGAGATGATCTGCTCCTGTAAAGATTTAGCCTGAGGAATTTTATATAGGGTCACAGTGAGTCAGGATCAACTCAATGGTGTGGGTTTGGTTTATTAGACCCACTATCAGATCATATTTAATGTTTTTATTAACATGTATATTTGCCACAAATCCAATGTCCTTTATTTTTATCACTGCATTTCAATACAACTTGTGCCTTTGTGATTCTGTATTTCATTGGAGGTATTTGGAAATATTATTCTGGGGAGTGGGCAGGTGTTCCATAGCCTTTCCTAAATGCCAAACGGATCCATGGGGTTGCAATGGTTAAGACCCTCTAATAGAGTTTATCAAAGAGCCCTCGAGGCACAATGGTTAAGTGCTCAGCTGCTATCCAAAAGGTTGAAGGTTTGAACCCACCAGTGGCTCTGTTCTTGGAAGAAAAACCAGGCAACTCATTCTTGTAAAGATTACAGCATAGAAAAGCCTAGAGCAGTGGTTCTCAAACTTCCTAATGCCACAACCCTTTCATACAGTTCCTCATGTTGTGGTGACCTCCACAACCATAAAAATATTCTCATTGCTACTTCATAACTGTAATTTTGTTACAGTCACCCTGTGCAAGGGTCCCACAGGTGGAGAACCATTGGTCTAGAGAGCTCTGCACTGATGCATTGAGTCACTATGAGTTGGACTGGACTAGAAGGTTCCTAACAAAAACACCAACAATCATTTTTTACCATACCTTGTTAACTCAAAAAGATTAATAAGCAATTTCACAAATGAGGACATCCAGTTGCCCCTCCAAACTGGACAAGCATGAGTTAATTGTGACCTTGACCCCACGGTGTCCTCCAGTTGGTGCCATGCTGCCTTTATTCCCTCTGCCTCTCAGTTCTGTGGAGAAGAAGGGGAAAGGGAGGGAAAGAAAAAGAAAGAAATGAAAAGATAATTTTCCCAGCTTCTTCACATCACTGAATTGAACTTTACTTTTAATAAAAGTATTATGAAATGGAAATGGTGCTTTCACTATTTTGCTTTTAGGTGATATTCAGAGACATGGTGCTGGTAATTATTTGAGCCGGGGAGGTTAGTGTGCAGACTTTCTGAACATGGTTGAGCCAGCATGCCCCCTTGCAGGCCTAGCATTTCCCTGGACTATGAGAAGTTATAGACAGTCTACCCTCTTCTTCCTCTGACTTCGCTGCAAACCATGGACACACTGGTTCTGACTTGACCTGGCTCCAGTACAGAAAAAAATATCCTCCTTGCATAATTGTAGTGCTTGCATTGGAAGGCACCCAGAGACAAATCTCTCATCTGGTGGCATAATGGGTTATGTGTTGGGCTATTAACTGCAAGGTCAGCAGTTGGAATTCACCAGTCGCTCCTTTGGAGAAAGATGAGGCTTTCTTCTCCCATAAAGAGTTATAGCCTTAGATGAGTATAAAAACTCAAAATGCATTGGCAGAGATTCCACAGAGAATAAGCCTCCATTAAATCCCCTGGGACCATTCACCAGGGATGGGATTAAACCCTGCTCACCGTCAGTACATCAGAAAGTGTATTGTTGCAGATATGATTAGGTTAAACATTAACATCTTATCATTTGTCTTTACTCTTAACACGTTTTTCATTTGTTCTTTTTTTAATATTCTGCTTTCCTTTTTATTGAAAAAAGTAACTAATGTCACTAAACAAGTAGAGAATTTGTTAAATGAGAATCTAATTGGTTATGTAAACTTTCACTGTAAACATAACACAATTTTATTTTTACAAAGAGTTATAGCCTTGGAAACCCAGGAGGCCGGAGTATTTTCTCTCGATAGGATTGTTATGCACCCAATGGCAATGAGTGTTGTTGGATTTTGTTTCTTTATTGTTTCTGTAGCTATGGTGGGGTATAGGGGTTATGTGTTGGGCTGCTAAACGCAATGTCTGAAATGGCAAATTTGAAATCCCCAGCCACTCCAAGGGAGAAAGATGAGGCTTTCTACTCCCCTAAAGAGTTCCAGTCTCAGAGCAGCCAGTCCACAAAGAGAACAACATGGCTGGCCCCACTATGAGACATGATGCCCCTCAGTGACCAAGGGTGATACAGGGGACAGCACTGGAGACACAGTGTGCGAATTGCACCTAACCTGATTTCACCACACCGAGGCAAAGTGTGGTGGAGTGCAGTGGAACAGCAAGGGAATGGAGGGGCAAGGTCCCCAGGGAATGCTGAAAGTGGACTTTGGGGCCAGGTTGTGGTGCCTCAACAGACTGGATTGGAAAACACTCCTAAGGTCCAACAAATGATCCTTGAACTAACTATAAGCTCTTCTTTCTTGATGTGTTTTGTTTTGTTCTTTGTCAGTGGTTTGTTTTTGTTGTTTTGTTGTCTGGTTGTATACTGTTGCTCTGTTTTCCTCTGTCTTGTTTTCGTGCATGTTAGTGTCTCCACAGGTCTGTCTCAATAAGACAGGCTGGATGAATTATCTGGAGCAAAAACAACAGGACCAACAGTTCCGGAGGCACGTGGGATAGGGGAAGGTGTGGGGGGGTAAGGAAGTGGTGTTAACAAACACAGGGACAAGGGAACAACATGGGACTCAAAATGGTAGTGAGGGGGAAGGGGCAGGCATGGTAGGGAATGATCGAGGGTAAGATTACGAAAAGAAGAGGTATAGCTGTAACCCAGGTTGGGACGAAGCATGGTAGTGGGACAGGAGGAAAGTCAAGGGAGATGGAGGAGAGAGCTAGGAGTCAAAGTGCATTTATAGAGGTCTAGACAAAGACATGTACATGCAAATATATATATATATATATATATATATATATATATATATATATATATATATATATATATATATGTATGGGGAAATAGATCTATGTGTCTATATTTATAGGTTTAGTATTAAGGTGGTGGCAGGACCTTGGGCCTTAACTCAAGCACTCCCTCAATGCATGAATACTTTCTTTTATTAAATTGGCACTCTACAGTGCTCATCCTCCCTACACAACTGCTGAAGCCAAAGCTGGTGAACAAGTAAATGTGGTGAAGAAAGCTGATGGTGCCCGGTTATCAAAAGAGATAGTGTCTGGGGTCTTAAAGCCTTGAAGATAAACAAGCGGCCATCTAGCTCAGAAGCAACAAAGCCCACATGGAAGAACACACCAGCCTGTGTGATCATGAGGTCCCGAAGGGATCAGTTATCAGGCATCAAAAAACAAAAAAATCACAGTATTAGCTGCACACCTCCATGATACGATTGGCGAAGACAAACGGGTGCATAAGCAAATGTGGCGAAGAAAGCTGATGGTGCCTGGCTATCAAAAGAGATAGTGTCTGGGGTCTTAAAGGCTTGAAGGTGAACAAGCGGCCATCTAGCTCAGAAGCAAAAAAGCCCACATGGAAGAAGCACAACAGCCTGTGCGATCACATGGTGCCAAAGGGACCAGGTATAAGGTATTATGCAAAAAATATATATATACCATATATATGGTATGTATATATATATATATATAATAGTGAATGAAGGGGGAAGTGCAGAGTGGAGACCCAAAGCCCATTTGCTGGCCACTGGAGATCCCCTCACAAAGGAGTTTAGGAGAGGAGATTGGTCAGTCAGGGTGCGATGTAGTACTGATGAAAAACACAGCTTTTCCCTAGATCCTGGATGCTTCCTCCCCACAACTACCATGATCCGTATTCTACCTTGCAGGACTGGATAGGGCAGAGGTTGTACACTGGTACATATAGGAGCTGGAGGCATAGGGAATCCAGGGTGGATGATACCTTCAGGACCAGGAGTGTGAGGGGTGATACTGGGAGAGTAGAGGGTGAGTGGGTTGGAAACGGGGAACAGATTACAAGGATCCACATGTAAACTCCTCCCTGGGAGACAGATGGCAGAGAAGGGGGGGAGGGAGACTCCGGATAGGGCAAGATATGACAAAATAACAATCTGTAGATTATCAAGGGCTCATGATGGAGTGGGGAGCGGGGAGGGAGGTTAAAAAAAAAGAGCACCTGATGCAAAGGGCTTAAGTGGAGAGCAAATGCTTTGAGAGTGATTAGGGCAAAGAATGTACGGATATGCTTTATACAATTGATGTATGTATATGTATGGATTGTAATAAGAGTTGTATGAGCCCCTAATAAAATGTTTTTAAAAAAAAAGAGTTCCAGTCTCAGAAACTCACAGGTGCAGTTCTACCCCAAACTGTAGAGTTGCCATGAGTCGGCATCAACTGGATGGCAGGAAGGACACATAACGATTCAGACCTGGGCTTAGTTTGGGTTCTCACTGAAGCAGACCCTGGCCAAAGACTTAAAGGCAATGAGCTTATTTAGGAAACTCTGAGCATGCAGGTAATGATGAGGGGTTGTGAGCCAGTGGAGGGAAGGCCACCGATAACAAATAGATTGTGAATCCAATTACAAACCTGGGAACCTGCTGCTTAATCACTTAGGATGTCTCCAGGGGTAGGGTGTAGCACACGCCTCTCAGAGTTTTGCCATACAAGGAGTGAGGGGCCTGGTCAGGGCTGTTCCCAGGGGCATATGTTCCTCAGCACATTCAGCCAGCACCAGCAAAGGGACCTACAGAGCTGGCCCGTGGTGACTGAGGCGAGTACACGGAATCAGGAATTTGGTAGTGAAGAGAAGGAGCACCGGGAGTGTCTGCTACAGATTGGAGACTGGAAAGTCAACTCGTTGCTCCTCAAGGGGACAGGCGCTCCCCTCTCTGGATCTCACTTTTAACATCGATACACAAAGGTCGATTCTGTGAGGGTCACAGACTGGGGACTCCCATAGCCAAATGAGGACCTGTGTGGACTCTGGTTGGCCTGATTATTCACTGCCATCTAGAAGATTCCAACTCACCGTGACCCTGTAAGACCGAGCAGAACTGCCCCTGTGGGTTTCCGAGGTTGAAATTCTATATGGACTAGAAAGTCTCATCTCTGCACAACCCCCACCCTATCCCCCACCCCCCGCTCCCCCAGTGTGACTGGTGGTTTCAAACTACTGACCTTCTAGTTAGCTGCCCAACACATAACCCACTGTGCCACCAGGGCTCTTTGGCCTACCTGGCTTCTATCCAATGTTATTGAATAGCCTTTGAAAAAATCAGGAGCTTTTTAAGAAAACAGGAATTTTGACTTTCTCTAGAAAAATCGATCTGGCATCACTGGAACCTAAACTAGAGGATCCACAATTCCACGTGGCTCTGGGAATCTCAACATTTCTTCCTCCTGCTCAAAGTAAAATGGTTTAAGGGGACCTTTCACAGCTGGTGGGCTGGTCTCCTTTCTAGAAAGTTGCCTCTGTAAAGAAAATGCATCTTTCTTCCCTTTTACCTAGTTGGGGGTGGTGAGGGTAGCGGGAGCCATTGGGTTAAGAAAAAACAGTCGAGGTAGCTTCAGTTGCCCTGCCAGGGCTTTAGAGTCCAAGCCTTTTTTGCTCCAGCTGAGTGGCCTGCTGTTTCCAGGGCAGCCCCACCATCTGTTCCCAGATGCAGGGAGGGAGCCGACTTTCCTTCATCACACCTGCCCCAAACTCAGGCCCAGAACTACTGTCTAAACACAGAACAACTTTTTTCTGTGGCCAAATGTGGGACCCCAAATTTCTTCCCTCTTTCCCAATACTCCTTCAGTGACTTGATGACCTGGGCCAGGCTGAGAGGAATTAGCTTGCTCCTCACAGCTGGCTGCTGGGTTCCAGTCAACTCCCAGAGGCCACTGGCTGTGCCCATCAGTAGAAGTGGGAGTTGAGAACCCTCAGCTCTTGGCTGAGCAGCTCTGTCAGTCTGTAGCTGTTGACTGTAGCTGCTTCTGACAGCCAGTCTAGCTGGTGCTTTAAGTCATTTCAGTCGCTCCACCTCAGCTGTGATTAGTCTAGTCTCTGTAGCCTCAGAGGGAGGGGAAAACAAAACACCTCAATTACTTTGAATCAGAGTGGGTTATCCTCTTTTAAAAGGCAGAAAGTCTGAATTGGAGGATATTTTGGGGGGTCTCTTTTATGCATTTCACATTTACAAAATTAGAACTAACAGTATTTGTTCCAGTAAGTGGATCAGAACCAACTAAGGGCCCACTCCTCCCACCAGGCCACGTCTCACTAAGAATAGAGGTCCATCACTTGTCTGGCATTTTGTGGTACTGTGGTGACTTTTGTTTTGTGTGATACTGGGAGCTATGTGATTGGCATTTCATATACCAGCAGGGTCACCCAAAGAGCTTCCAGACAAAGAACAGACAATGAAGAAGGAATTGGCTGCCCGCATGGGAAGAATGAGCCATTGAAAACCCTATGGATAGCAGCAACACTGTCAGTTACTAGACCCCCCATGAACAACAGAAGAACATTGTCAGAACGTGTGCCAGAAGATGAGCTCTTCAACTTGGAAAGTATTCAAAATACGGCTGAGGAAGAGGAAGAGCTGACTTTTCATAGGCAAGTCGACCATAATGATGCAAATCGAGTATAGCTATCAGGACCTTCATTTGCTGATGGGGCACAACTCAAAATGAGGAGAAACAGTTCAAATCGTCATTAATAATTGAAACTTGGGATGTATGAAATATGAATCTAGGGACATTGGAAGTCATTAAAAATGAAATGGAATACATAAAGATTGATATTGTAAGCATTAGTTAGCTGAAATGGACTGATATTGACCATTTTGAAACAGAAAATCTTATGGTTTACTCTGCTGGAAATGACACAATCAAGAGAAACAACATTGCATTCATCATCAAAAGGACATTTTAAGATCTATTTTAATGTACAATGCTTGCTATCTTTGATAGGATGCTATGTAGCCCCCTTCAAGGAGAACCAATCAATACAACTATTGTTCAAATTTATGCACCAACCACCCAAAGCTGGTGACACAGAAATTGAATAATTCTACCACCATATTCAGTCCCAAATTTGTCAGACTTGCTATCAAAATGCTATTGGAATGCAAAAGTTGAAAACAAAGAGGAAGGATCAGTAGTTGAAAAATATGGTCTTGGTGATAGAAACCAAGCTGGAGATCGCATGACAGAGTTTGCAAGACCAATAAATTGCTGATAGCATATACTATGTTTTCCAACTTCTGTTCTTTCCTCTTTGGTTCCTACATTTGCACTCCAATCACCAATAATTACCAATTTATCTTGATTGTATGTTAGAATTTTGCATGATTAATGATTTCTTCAAACATATGATCAACAACAAAAAAGGTGACCATAAATGTGGACTTCTCCAGATGGAATACACAGAAATCAAATTGACTACACCTGTGGGAAGAGACAATAAAAGAAGCTCAATATCAGCAACTGAAACCAGTCCAGGGGCTGATTGTGGAACAGATCAGCAATTGTTCATATGAGAGCTCAAGCTGAAGTTCAAGAAAATGCAAACAAGTACACGAGAGTCAATATACAACCTTGATAATAACCCACCAAATTTTGAGAACATCTCTGAATAAAGCACAGTGTCATTTTAAAAAAAAAGGAAAGAAAAGATACAAGTGCATGTCAGAAGAGACTCTGAAATTTACTCTTAATCAGAGAGTAGCTAAGGCAAATGGAAGAAATGATGAAGTAAAGAGCTAAAAAGAAAATTTCAAAGGACAACTCGAGAATACAAAGTAAAATATTATCACAAAATGTGCAAAGGCCTAGAGTTAGAAAACCAAAACAGATCATATTCAGCATATCTTAAACTGAAAGAACTGAAGAAAAATGTCAAGTCTCGAGATGCAATATTAAAAAAATTCTATGGGAAAAATATTGAAGGAAACATCTGAGGAAGATGGAAACAATATGGAGTCACTGTATCAAAAAGAATAGACCAACATTCAACCATTTCAGGAGGTAATATATGAGCAAGAACCAATGGTCAGGAAAGAAGAAATCCAAGATGCATGGAAAGCACTAGCCCAAAACAAGATGCCAGGAATTGCTGGGATATCTATTGAAATGTTTCCACAAGCCGATAAAGCACTGGCAGCACTCACTCATCTATGTCAGGAAATTTGGAATACAGCTACTTGGCTAACGGACTGGAAGAGATCCATATGTGTATACATACCAAAGAAGGTAGACCAACGGAATGGTCGAATTATGTAACCCTATCATTGGCATCACATGTGAGTCAAATTGTACTGAAGCTAATACAACAACAGTTGCATTAATTCATTGACAGAAAGTTACCATATTCAGCATTCAAGAGCCATCGTGGCACAGTGGTTACAGGTTGGATTGCAAACCCCAAGGTCAGCAGTTCAAAACCACCAGTCACTCCGTGGGAGAAAGGCAAGGTTTTCTACTCCCATAATGAGTTACAGTCTCAGAAACTCACAGGGGCAGTTAGTTCTACCCTATACTATAGGGTCAGGATGAGTTGTCATCAACTACAAGGCAGTGAGTTTGGTTTCCCAGAGATTTAAGCCAGATTCAGAAGAGGATGTGGAACAAAGTATATCAGATATCAGATGGATCTTGCCTGAAAGCAGTGAATACCCAAAAGATGTTTACTTATGTTTTATTAACACCCAAGGTATCTGACTGTGTGGATCATAACAAAACATGGATAGTTTTGAGAAGGGAATTGCAGAACACTTTGTCTTGCTCATGTGAAACTTGTACATGGATTAAGAAGCAGTAGCAAAAATAGAACAAGGGTAGATTGCATGGTTTAAGAATCAAGAAAGGTGTGCATCCAGGTTACACCCACTCATTATACTTTTTCAATCTGTATAGTGAGCAAATAATCAGAGAAGCCAAAATATATGAAGAAGAACACAGAATCAGATTTGGAGGAAATATTATTAACAACCTGCTATATGCAGACGACACAGTTTGGCTTGCTGACAAGGATGGGGGACTTGAAGCACTTGCTGGTGAAGATCAAGGATTGCAGCCTTCAATGTGGGATACAACTCAACACAAAGAAAACCAAAGTCCTCACAACTGAACCAATAGGTAACATGATGATAAATCGAGAAAAACTTGAAGTTGTCAAGGATTTTGTCTTGTCTGGATCCACAAGCAATGCTCCTGGAAGCAGCAGTCAAGAGATGAAAAGATACATTGCACTGGGTAGATCTGCTGCATAAGAGCTCTTTAGAATGTTGAAAAGTTAGGATGTTACTTTAAGCAGGAAGTGCACCTGATCCAAACCATGGTATTTTCATTGGCCTCATCTGCATGTGAAAAGCTTGCCATTGAGTGAAGAAGACCCAGGTAAACTGTATGAATTTGAACCATGGTACTGGCAAAGAATATTGACAGTACCATGGACTGCCAAAAGAACAAACAAAATCTGTCTTGGAAGTACGGCCAGAATTCCCATTAGAAGTAAGGATGGTGAGACTTTGGACATGTTGTCAGTGGAGACCAGTCCCTGGAGAGGCATCATGCTTAGAAAAATGGAAGGGCTGTGAAAAAAGGGTGAAGGCCCTTGAAGACCTGGATTGACACAGTGACTACAACAAGAGGACTGAGCATAGGAACACTTGGGTGGATGGAGGAGGAGCTGTTATTGTTACATTCTGCTGTGAATAGGTTTGCCATGGACCAGAACCAACTGGATGGCAAACTAACAACAACAACAACAACAACAACAGGGAGAGACATTAAAAAGCCAAACTCACTGCCATTGAGTTGACCTTGATTCAGAACAACCCGTGAGTTTCCCGAGAGTGTAACTTTTCACAGGAGGGGAAAGCCTGTTTAACCTACTACTTAGCAGCCCAGCCCATCACCAGGGCTCCACAAGGATAGCGAGAAGCACTGTTAGGGCTGGATAGGGCAGAGGCTGTATACTGGTACATATGAGGGCTGGAGGTACAGGGAATCCAGGGTGGACGATACCTTCAGGACCAAGGGTGTGAGGGGCGATGCTGGGAGAGTGGAGGGTGAGTGGGTTGGGAAAGGGGAACTGATTACAAGGATCCACATGTGACCTCTTCCATGGGAGAGGGACAGCAGAGAACCGGGGAAGGGAGACTCCGGATAGGGCAAGATATGACAAAATAACGATGTATAAATTACCAAGGGCACATGAGGGAGGGGGGAAGGGGTGGGAGGGGGAAAAAAAGAGGACCTGATGCAAAGGGCTTAAGTGGAGAGCAAATGCTTTGAGAATGATTGGGGTAGGGAATGTATGGATGTGCTTTATACAATTGAAGTGTGAATATGGGTGGATTGTAATAAGAGTTGTATGAGTCCCTATTAAAATGTAAGAAAAGAAAAGAGGAGAAAAAAATGATTAGGGCAAAGACTGTACAGATGTGCTTTATACAATTGATGTATATATATGTATGAACTGTGATAAGAGTTGTATGAGCCCCTAATAAATTGTTTAAAAAAAAAGATCCTCAATTCTATCTGAATCCTTGCCAGGGCTGCAAGTTGCCTTAATAAACACGAGCAAAAAAAGTACCTCTGGCAGCAGACCGCTCAGGTTCAAATCCAGGCTCTCTAACTTATTGACTATGTGACCTTGGACCTCTCTGTGCTTCCAAAGACTCACTTTCCAAAAGGGAAGTCATAAGCCAACTTTTCTTATTCCTCACTGGGTTGCTTTGAAGATGAAATGAGACATCTGTCTAAAAATGCTTCTGACCATCCCTTGGTTCTCAGAGCTCCACAAATGCTATGGATTATTGTTTTAAGATTATGAATGCTTTTTTTCCAAGGGTAGTGCAAAGATTAACATCAGTGCTACTTCTCTCTGACAAAATATAAATCCAAATTTCTAAATAGCAGGGTCTGAACGGATGCGCTGTTAAAAGCATCTTGCTTTTCTCCCATCACTTGTCACAGTAAATCTGATAAGAAATGCTGGGCTAGGGCCTGCAGCCAAGCCCCTCACTGGCAGAGTGCAGGACCTCAGGTTGTTGGCAGGCCAAGGGGCATCACAATGGCAAGAGGAGACTCCACAAAGGGCCCCTGATTCCTCCCCCACGCCCCCCTTCCCCACGTTCAGGGTGAAACGTCAAAATACAATTTTTTTTGTCACCTGGTGAAATAATGAGCCCCCATTCCCGTTGCCTTGTTATCATCAGAGCGCAACAGCCACGTGGGGTAATCGCTGTCTCCGTGTTAATGCTGCTCAGTTCAAACATTTTCACAGGCCCTGGCGAAATGAAACCCGTGCTTTCTACCTAGGTGGAGTTTGAGGCGATTCAGCCCATTTGCTTCTGCTGAAGAGGCTACCTCAGAAAAACAGGAAATAAAAACATAGAGGGTGCCATTGACATTAGGTTTCTCGTTTTCTTCCTTTCTTCCCTACCTTCCTTTCTTCTTCTTGCCCTTCTCTTTCTCTTTTCTTCCTTCCCTCCCTTTGCTCACGTCTTTCTGGCTGCCTTCACCTTCCATCTTCCCTCCCGCACTCCTCCATTTCTTCTTCGCTCATCTCTCCCCACCCCCACCTTTCTCCTTTCCTTCCCTGCCTTTTCCCTTCAGCCTCCCAGTCCCCCTCCTTCACTCTCTCCCTTTCCTCCTTCCTTTCCCCACCTTGTTTTCATCCAGTGATTTGTACTGCTTTCTTCCTCTCATCCCACCCCTCCCCATTGCTGGAGAAACATCAGTTCCTTGTGGCGCTGGTTTTTTGGCGCCAGACCCTGTTCTTTGTGTGCTCACAAGTCTGCGTCCTATGTGCAAACATAAGACAGACATATGATCAGGGTTGGACAGAAGATGGGATTTGACAGGTGTTCTGCACCCGAAATCTCCAGGAGGCAAAGGTAAAGTCAGGCTCCTGCCTTTAAGGTTATATCTCCCATTGTAACTGCATCCCACAGAGGCTCCTGCCTCCTGGCCACCTGAGGCCTGCTGCCTGCCTTCCTCTAGCTCCTGGGGAATTGGGGCAGCAGTGGCAAGAACAACAAAAATCCCCAACAGTTGACAAGAAGGGAGGCTGCCTTGCTCAAGAGAGGGCCCCCTCACCCACCTGCATGTTGTTGAGATGCAGGTTCTCATCACTGTGGCTGGGCAAGAAACGCCCCCTCGGCCAAACGCAGTGGCTTCAAACAAGGACCATCATCGTGTGGTTGCTGGGAGGCCACTGGGTCGTGCTTGGAGTCTCCCATGAGTTGGCAGTCACATGGGAACTGGGGCAGGGGCCTCTGGTGACTCCAGTGCGTACACGTGCACTCAGAGGGCTGGCAGCTGAAGCTGGCCGTTAGCTGGGTGCTTAGCTGGGTTGTTGTTTGGAGTGTCTCCACGTGGCCTTTCCAGGTGGCTCAGGCTTCTTTCAGCATAGTGTCCGGGTGCAGAGAAGTGTCCTGAGAGGTAGCACGTGGAGGCTGGACATTCTGAGGGTGAGCACTCAAGAAGAAGACTTTGAAGGGATTTTTCAGAAGCTGTGAAGCACTTTGGGGGAGGGAAGGGGGTTGCCCAAACTAGATGTCACAGTGTCATCTTCTCCATAATCTATTGGTCACAGAGGTCATGAAACATCCCAATTTAAGGGGAAAGGGCATAGACTCTACCTTCCTATAGGTAGCCTGTCAAGGAATTTGGGGGTCACATACGAAGACTGGGAGACCCTGGGTGGCACAAATGGTTAAGGACTCAACGTATCAAGTGGTGGGCAGTTGCACCCCTCAGAAGAAATAAATAATGGCCTGCTTCTAGAAGCCCACAGGCTTGAGAATCCTGTGATGTGTAGTTTCTCCCTGGCACCTAGGGGGTCCTCGGGAGCCAGAACCAACATAACAGCAACGTGTTGGGTTTTTGTTGGTTTTGTTTGGGCTAATATTAAAACGACTAGTATGAAATTATATATGTATTGTGTTTAACTCTCAGGACTCTGATTATGCTGAAGTTGAACAAAACCGTCTGCCTCTTCTATGAACGCCAGCCAATGGAGGCAAAGGGTGAGGGTCTAGAGGAACAATGAATGTCACATTCCCGTCCTTATGTTTCAGTTGTCCTTAAAGGGCACAGGGGACAAACCAGATGTCTTTGATATGATTTTAGCCTAATGATGTGCTAGTATGATGATGAGCAGCCTGAAAAGTGGTTTTAACTAATGTGATCCAATATTTGAAAAGTTGACGATTTCACATCGAATTTTATATTCTCAGCATCTCAGTTACAAACAGAAAATCAGGCCTTAAAATCCTTGCATTTCCCCAAGGCAACAACAGTCTGGAGCTAGAATTTGAATGTCCCCTATGGATGAGCTGACACGTGCCTGTTAACCACAGTCCCCATCCATCCCTATTGCCCCCAACACAGAGGTTGGCTACTAGTATCCTTTATCTATATGGCTAAATAGGTTAGTTGGTTTGGATTGGGTTGCTAGTTTTTCCTTTTTTTTTTTGCTTACTTTTGATTTTTTGGGGGGCTAGGAAATGGTGTGTATTTTGGTACCATGTCTTCCAAAGCGAGAAAATAAAACCCAGTAAGCCAAGAAGGTCAAACAGTCTAGATTAATGATGAAAGGAGGAGCCCTGTTGGTGAAATAGATTATGAGTTGGACTTCTAACTGCAAGATCAGAAGTTCGAAACTCCCCCCACCCCACCCCCACTCCCTAAGAGAAAGATGAGATTTTCTACTCCTGTAAAGATTTACAGCCTTGGAAACCCACAGGGGCAGTTCTATACTCTGTCCAAAGGGTTGCTATATGTCATAATTGATTCCAGAGTAGTGAGGTTTTCTTGATTGATATAAATAATTTTTGGTGAGTATTGAAAAAAACCAGTCAATATTATTTTTAATACACATCAAAGAAGGTCCACATTAATTGTTCACACAACCCTGCCACCTTCTTTCTTTATTCCCTTGCCTCTCACTCTCCTTTCTTCCTCCCTATGGTCTTTTATCTCATTCTTTTTCTTTCAAGGGTTAGACTAGGAGTGGGGAAGTCTGAGTAATTCTTAACCAAAAGACTAAATTGGTTTTATTGTTGGTGTTATTACTTGGGTTAAATTTTTTTCTTTTCTCTTCTTCTATTGGTTTGTGTCATGTAACCCAGAAAATGAGGAAACATTTGGAACATCAAAACACTATCCTTTCTCAGTAGACTACAAGCATTAAAGGCAACAGAGATAAATACTCCAATAATAAAAATAACATACAAGGATAGCTAGAGAGATAAATAGATAGATAGAAAAACCACAAAATCTGAGCAGTTGTGGGAAGGAGAATGGGACTAGCCCCATGAATAAATATAGGTTTGCCAGAGAATAGTTCTATATACATATTAGCATATACTACAAATATGTCCATGAATATAATAGTACATCCAGGAGGCATAGTTATGAAAATGTCTTAGGTATAACAAAACCCCTTGAGGGAGCGTGTCCTAAATATGGGGGATCAGGAACATAGCTCTGAGAGACCTCAAGATCAATTGGAACAAACTAGCTCACAAAGACAATGTTCTGTATCCATCAGGGAAGTGACTGGGGTCTTCAAAAGCTAGTGAGTAGCAAACTAAAAGTCGGTTCTTGGTCTCACCCTATGTGTTGGACAGGGTTCTCTAGAGAGACAAAACCATATTGCTAGTAATTATATATAAATATATTTATAAAGCTAGATATACAATACAAGAAATGAACCACTAAATTATATACAGATAGATAACACAAGAAACTAACAGTGAAATTATAAAACAGTGAGACACTAGCAGTCCTTTAAGGCTTGAGAGCCGCCAGTTGCCAGTCCCTTTCTGCAGAGAGAGCTGGGCTATATATACCCAGGCAGCAAACAGCAAGGCAAGTCACCAACTGTCACCAACTGTCGGTCCCCAGCTCCAGAGATGAACATACCAATCCTGTGGGATTAAATGGACCTCAACTTACAGCGACACAGTCCACAAGCTAGGCATCCCACAGGTAGTGTACCCCATTAAATTGAGGCACAGAACAAGCAAGGCGAGGCTCACGAAACCATCTATCCCTCTGCCCTTCGATTAATCCTACTTGTGTTTATCGGCTAGGCTGGCACTATAAACTATTGGACCCTGTCTGGAGCAAATAACAGTGAATAAAATCAAGATGCCTGGCAACAATTAGTCCAAATCAGTAATGGACTATGCGTACCTCAGCCTCTATGATGCTAAGGTCAGAAGAACTAAATGGTGCCTGCCTATCACAAACAGCTGCTCTGAAAGGGATCATGGTACATGATCCTAGATAGAGTGGGGAGTAATGTGTCAGAAAACTGAAAGTCATACTACTACTACCAATAGTAATAATAATAATGATAAAAGATGAGGTTTATTGGTTAGATAGACTAGAGAGATCCCCACTACTATGGTCCTTCATCACCCTTCAGGTCTGGAACTGAATTCCACCCCCTGAAAAATAGACAGGTTTATAAAGTGAACCTTATGAGAATCAAAGGTTGCAGCCCTCAGTATGGATTACAACTCAATGTCAAGAAGACACACATCCTCACAACTTGATCAATAGGTACCATGATAAATGGAGAAGTTTGTTGTTTTTTTATTTGTTGTTATTTGTTGACGTTGTCATGGATTTTTGTCTTGATGAAGTCTATAATCAATGCTCTTGGAAGCTGCAATCATGAGATCAAATGACACATTGCATATGGATACATTTGGTGCACAATACGTCTGTAGAGTGCTAAAAAGCAAGGATGTTACTTTGAGGACTAAGGTGCACCTTACCCAAGCCATAGTAATTTAAATTGCCTCATAAGTATGTGACAGTCAGACATTGAATAAGGAAGGCTGAAGAAGAATTGATATGTTTGAATTGTGGTGCTGGTGAAGAATATTGAAAGTAACATGGACTGCCAAGGGAACAAACAGATCTGTCTTAGAAGAAGTATGGTCAGAGGGCTCCTTAAAGGCAAGGATGGTGAGACTTCCTCTCACATACTTTGGTCATGTTATTAAGAGAGACTAGTCCCTGGAGAAGGACATCATGCCAGGTGAAGTAGAGGGACAGTGAAAGAGAGGAAGCCCCTTAAGGAGATGGATTGACAGTGACTGAAACAAGGGGCTCAAGCTTGGGAACAATTAGGAGAATAATTCAGGGCTAGGTAGTGATCCTTTCTGTTTGGCATAGGGTCAATGTGGGTTGCAACTGGCTCAATGGCACCTGATAAGAACAACTACACCAAAATGAATCATAGCACTGAGGAGCACACATTCCTCAGAACCATCAACCATTCAAAAGCTAATAGGCAGTATTTCCCAAGGCCAAATTCAAAAGGCAGGCAAGGTTAGGGGAGAAGGGTGAATGAAAACAGGAAGCAGAGTTTCAATGGCATGAGTGATATTACATTGCAGGAGATTGTCATCAATGTCACATAAAAAAACGAGTATAAATTGTTATGTGCAAAGCTGATTTTCTCTGTAAATCTTAACCCACCTTACAATAAAAAGTTTCTTTTTTTAAAAAAAAAAGACACCATAGTTCATATAATAGACACAGCCAAAGATCTCCTGGACAATCCTAAAATGATCTCCCAAATGATTTGGGTAGTTAGCCCTCCCCAGGGAGTTCTACCCATTGAAACGCTGGGCGGTTATGGCTGCAATTATATTTCAGGCCAGAAGAGGCAGCAGAGGCCTGGTTGTTCAAATGCTGCAAAACTACCAGACAATGGGCAAACAGTTTCTTTCCACGGACGACTAGCGGCTCTGTCATATCCATGTCTGGTGTTCAACACTTGGCGACAGAATCCAGCCCGCTGGGTTTGGGTGGGGTCTGTTTCTCACCCATGCTTGGCTTGGGATTGTTCTATGGCATCCACTAAGTGGAGTCCTTTCCTTTCTGATGTCCCAAGAAAGCTGTTTTCTCCTTTTTCTCTCTCTGGCCCTCTTCCCAAGAACCCTGGGGTTCACTCTGCTTTCCTCTGGTTGATGTTTCTCAGGCAGTTACTTGACCTTGGTTCATCTACTGCAGGTGACCATTTGCAAGGAACTGTACCGTCCTTGGATGGTGTTGTTCATGAGCTAGGCTGCGAACTATGGGTTAAAGGTTTGAGTTCACCCAGAGGTGCCTTCCAAGAAGGGCCTGGTGATATGCTTCTGGAAAAAAACCCACCTCAGCCATGGAAAATTCTAGGGACCGGACTTCTCTAACACACTTGGGCTCTATATGAGTCCGAGTTGACTCAATGGAAATTGGTTGCTGGTATTCCTGTAAGTAGAAGAAAACAATCTTTAAGCAGTCCCTCTTGGATTCATGGGAGGAGGATGGCTTCCGCTGAGAGAACTTCTCAGGGCTCCAAGGGCTCAATGATCTTACAAAAAATGAGAGAAACGATGAGCCTGATGACAGATGATATTGCTATGCAGGCCCCGTTTCAGGATGCTCAAGTTTCCAGGTCTTTCCCTGACTCACAGTGGAGCCCTGTTAGGTTCCAAATAGAAGGTCACCCTTGCTCCCAGGACCTGGAGCCTTGTAGCTGAGCAGAGCAGTCATGATGAGAAAGAGGACCCAAGGGGGAAGTCAGAGGGCTGCTTCATTTGTCTCGTTGTCAAGCAAACAAATGTTTTGGCAGGAAATTTCTCTTCAAGAGTGTTCTGATTTCTTGAAGGAAATCTTCTGAACCATTTCCTCAGGGGAAAACCACTCAACTACCTCTGGAAGGAAGATTTTTCTCCTTCCAAGCTTACCAGGCTGTGCTAACTCACAGAGGAGGTGTGACTAGCAGGCAATGAAACTGATTTCCAGACTCCTATGAAAACCAGCAAGTGCTCGGCTGCTAAGTGAAAGGCCGGCAGTTGGAAAACCCCAGCTGCTCTGCAGGAGAAAGTGGTGGCTGACTGTGTCTGACAAGATGACAGCTTTGGAAACCCAATGGGGCAGTTCTCCTCTGTGCTCTACAGTTGCTTTCAGTTGGAGTGGACTTGATAGTGATAGAGCTGATCTTTTTTTCCCCATGAAAATCAGCTTGCACGAATACATGTGCATTCATGGATGTCTGTGTCTGCTTTGGCATGCATGTGCAAATATGTGCCTATTTGCACG